>NW_025813439.1:0-22000 GCF_021976095.1 Xenia sp. Carnegie-2017 | reverse complement strand
GGAAGGGGAGGGGCTCTAGTCTGGATTCGTACAATACGGCCACCGTTTAATACAGCACGCTTAATACAGGTTGGACTGTGTTTTGAACCTTTCCAAACTTAGAAATTTTCTTAAATTTCAAGTTTTTACCAACTGATTTCTGAACACGTTTATACTTATTAATAAATCGTTTGTAAGGTGCACAATACAAACAAACGATCAACTAAAAACATTAAACTTGACACTAATTCACATTGGTAATACACAATTGACACCCACACATTTCCTGTACACACAATACAATGACGTAAGAACCAGATAACAAATACGGCTAACCTGACGTTTACTCCTCATTTGACTCTGAAGATGACTACCGCTAAGGTTGTCGAAACGTCAGTCAGCAACAACAAAAACAGTCCTTCTCAGGACTATACTAACCTGGATGATCTACATTTATAAACATGTAACGATACTCCCGGGTTCAAACCATTTACTTTTTTACTTAATATACTGTTTATATTTTTTATTTTTTTCACACTTCTAGTCGTAGCTTGACTTAATACGCTACGTACTTCTATTTCTGTAGAATCAGCAGTTGTGTCAATATGTATTAAATCTCGCCAAATATGACCAGAGCTACGATATAAGGGATCGAGCGCGATTTTTACGTCCCATTGTGTTTCCCGGAGAGAAGGTTTAATTTTAGAACTTTTTTATTGTATATTTTATCGAAAACATTGAATTATTGGATAGTCTATATTTTATCTAAAACATTCACTCATTGGCTAGGTCATATTTAGTCTAAAACATTCACTCATTGGCTAGGCTGTGTTTTATCTAAAACATTCACTCATTGGCTAGGTCATATTTTGTCTAAAACATTCACTCATTGGCTAGGTTGTGTTTTATCTAAAGCATTCACTCATTAGCTAGGTCATATTTTGTCTAAAACATTCACTCATTGGCTAGGTTGTGTTTTATCTAAAGCATTCACTCATTAGCTAGGTCATATTTTGTCTAAAACATTCACTCATTGGCTAGGTTGTGTTTTATCTAAAGCATTCACTCATTAGCTAGGTCATATTTTGTCTAAAACATTCACTCATTGGCTAGGTTGTGTTTTATCTAAAGCATTCACTCATTAGCTAGGTCATATTTTGTCTAAAACATTCACTCATTGGCTATGTTGTGTTTTATCTAAGACATTCACTCATTGGCTAGGTTGTGTTTTATCTAAGACATTCACTCATTGGCTAGGTTGTGTTTTATCTCAAATATTCAATCATTGGCTGGGTTGTATTTTATCTAATATAATTTATCTAAGGCATTCACTTATTAGATAAGAAACATATCTATATTTCCTGTTTGTTTTTATTGCGTTGAAGAAATTTTAATGAACCAATCGAGATTTGAACTTCGTCGTCCAAAGTTTCGAAATTAAATTATTTACCATTATTATACCGTATACCATATTTACCAAGTATGAACTTCCTTACTACACTGGTTTTGAGCTATAAATTTAAACTATTATAATATCGAAAGTTTGATTTTAGCATCTTCAAACCAATAGTAAATGGAGAAACTTTTGCCATTAGAATGTGATTTACAGTTATTAACTTCGGTTTGTTTTGGACAGCGGTTCTTTTTTTACGAATACTTTGTTTAATGTATAATATAGCACTCGAATGACATGTTCCAATGGCGTCGATTTATTTGTTCTCGTGTGTATTTCAGGTGGGACAGATTGTTAAACACTCCAAGAAAATATTGCTGGCTTCCAAACCACCTCCCGTGTTAGAGTCATCTTTCAAAGGTGAAGGAAGGTCTTCAGTCAAGGCTGTTAAATGCTTGAGTCCAGTGTCTTCATCTGGAGTCATCTGATGTTATAACTTGAGTCCTTGTGCACTCCAGTCTAGTGTCTTCATCTGGAGTCATCTGATGTTAAAACTTGAGTCCTTGTGCACTCCAGTCTTGTGCCTTCATTAGTAGTGATCTGATGTTAAAACTTGAGTCCTTGTGCACTCCAGTCTAGTGTCTTCATTAGTAGTGATCTGATGTTAAAACTTGAGTCCTTATGCACTCCAGTCTAGTGTCTTCATTAGTAGTGATCTGATGTTAAAACTTGAGTCCTTGTGCACTCCAGTCTAGTGTCTTCATTAGTAGTGATCTGATGTTAAAACTTGAGTCCTTGTGCACTCCAGTCTAGTGTCTTCATTAGTAGTGATCTGATGTTAAAACTTGAGTCCTTATGCACTCCAGTCTAGTGTCTTCATTAGTAGTGATCTGATGTTAAAACTTGAGTCCTTGTGCACTCCAGTCTAGTGTCTTCATTAGTAGTGATCTGATGTTAAAACTTGAGTCCTTATGCACTTCAGTCTAGTGTCTTCATCAAGAATAATCTGATGTTACGACTTCACTCCAATATATTCTTCAGTGTAGTGTTTTTATTAGGAGTGATTTGATTTTGAATTTTGAGTCCTACATTCTAGTCTAGTATCCTCACCAGGAAGGATATGATGTTGAAACCTGAGTCTTTATGTATCTCAGTTTAGTCTCTTCATTAGTAGTGATGTTGAAACTTGAGTTGTCTAGTATCTTTATTAGGAAAGATCAAGCATTGCCTCTTAGGTCTCTGTATATGCTGTAGTATCTAGTGTCAATCCATGCAGCTAATGTTCTTCTCTATAAGGTCATGGTGAGTTCATCGTCGGCTCTCTCTCTCATCATAAACGCACGAGCGTCTGGCTATCAAGAACTTCCCGAATACCCGAGGTCCCTCCCGATCCCTCTGTTAGAAACGTCGAGGTTTGTGATCGTTCATATCCCATGATTATGTTTTGATTGTGTGATTCAACATTTTATCGATATGTTTATGTAGGTCGAGCCGTTGTGGGAGAAATCTAAATCGAAGTCAAGATCAAAGAAAAAGTCTACATTTTACTCGAGTGAATCTGAATCCGACTCTGCGTCGGAATCTGAATCAGGTGCGTTCTTCCCCCAAGTCTTTTCCTACTGGACGCGTAATTAAGTTTATTTAATTTCAACAATAATGCTTGGTTACCAATCTTCAAGCTTATATATATACATATATAACCAAATATGCACAGTTTGGCTGAATAAATCATTTGTGTTAAGCAAGGCTACCCTTTTGTACGCACTGCGTGCCTATTTTTGCATCGTGTTCCCACAGGCTCCGGTTCAAGTGGAAGCAGCGGAAGTGAAAGTGAGAGCGATGAAGGCAGCGAGAGCGTCAGTAAATCTAGCATGGAGTCTTTACCTGGATCGGAAACAGGTAAGAGATCAAGTGGTATGCTGTTAAAACTGATATCTATGGTACCGTTATATTCACAGTCATAGAAAATATAGATCGCTACCAGCACAATATTTGCCTACAAATACCGGGGTTTTCGCGATGGTGTATTGCTGCATGGCTCTTCAGGCAATATGCGTTCTGACAGAAAACAATCCTCCCTTCCCAACGAATGGTGGGGTACATTAATGGTGTATTGCTGCATGGCTCCTCAGGCAATATACGTATTGACAGAAAACAATCCTCCCTTCCTACGAATGGTGGGGTACATTAATGGTGTATTGCTGTATCGCTCCTCAGGCAATATACGTATTGACAGAAAACAATCCTCCCTTCCCTACGAATGGTGGGGTACATTAATGGTGTATTGCTGCATGGCTCCTCGGGCAATATACGTATTGACAGAAAACAATCCTCCCTTCTCTACGAATGGTGGGGTACATTAATGGTGTATTGCTGTATGGCTCCTCTGATTAAATATTTACTTTAAGCAATGTTTCCGCCTCAAGTTTTCGTAGTTTGACCTTGTCTTTGGCTTGTATGGTCACATAGTTTACTCATGACAAGACCTCATTTTGTTTTTACATGATGGTGCAGTGTGGAAATGTACCAGAATGTACCCTATTGTACGTATTTCACACCAGAATTTGAAATGGCTACTATAATATCGTGCGCTTGAAAATGACAAACAGTTAGACTTAGTATAAGGGTTTAACATATTTACAACTTCACAATGCAAAGCCTCGGGCTCCGGGAAACCTTTGCCAGCACATTAATGCAACCCCCCGGGAAAATCTGTTTGCTTCCTGTCGGATAAACATAAGTCTACTCCATAGTATGTGATATAGACTTATTAAGGAATAAATAAATAAAAAAATCTCTTGCAAAACGTCATGCGTTTAAAAGCGTCCGCGCCATTCATTTTCCTCTGATACCTCCCCCCTCCTCAGTTTTTGTCATTCAATTTCGCTTTTCAGAAAGCCAAGAGAGCGACGTCGAAGGGGGAAGGAATGAAAGAGCAAAGAGTCGAAAAAAATCAGAAAGTCAGAGCAGCATCGAGTCGAAAACGAGTGAAGAGTCTTCGGATAGCGACGCCGAGTCCTCGGAAAGCGATTCGTCACAGGAGAGTGACGATGCTAAACAAGAAACGCCAGCGAAAAAAGTGAGATAAATTACTGTGCACACTTTCAAAGGATATGTATACCACTGTTTGAAAAACGAGAAATAATTCAGCTTTTCACATATGAACTGCAATTAATTAATCACAATATTTTGTATATTGAGGTCGAAACGAAGAAATCCGATGATGCTCCGAAGAATAAACGAGTTTCTAAGCCACCAACAACAGATCATTTGCTTTCGTTTGATGAAGATAGTAAGCTCACTCTTTAACGGCTTAACTTGTGGCACTGAAATCACCAATCCGATTGATTTTTTTCCTCTATACGAAATACTTTAATATTTTTTATAGTTCCTGTGGCTCCTGTTGTAAATGGTCCTGCACATAAGAACATTCTTTCTCCCTCGCTGGTGGACGATATGAAAACACTTTCCATTGGTGTCGTACAGAATGGAGTTGCTGCGGTTGTGCAAAAGGTACATCGATGACTTAAGTATTCAATGCGCATGCTCTAGATTAAGGACGAGGTCCTTTTCAACTGATAACAATGAAAGGCTACAGATGAATAGCAACACAGCCAATCGCCTACTTGAATTGCGCATTACATGACACGTGATCAAATCATGCTCAAGCCAACTTCCTCATGTAGGTCGTAACGGACTTCTCTCAATTGAGGACTTATGAACTGCTCAATAAGATGGCTGGTCGTGGATTGAAGGCTCAATACAAGTTCCCCCGGAGTCCGTGTTTGTATTCGACTACGATGGTCGCCGTTGAAGTAACATTTACTAACAGCGGCAGTTCATGTGTTGAAAACATTCACGTTGGCAAGAAGGTAAATTGCATTCTAAGTCATAGTCGTTAGTAGAAATGTGCTTACTGAGACTCTGTTTGTTTTCTCGTCTTAGAAAGTGGGACTCGGCTTGAAAATAGCCGATTTTCCTAAGATTGGTGAGTTGTCTGCTTAGAAAAAATATTAACCTGCAAATCACCTGTGAATAATTGGGATGGGGTTGCTTTGCTCTTGTTTAGAATCGATCGGTATTGGTTCTACAGTCACCGTGAGCATGGGGATAGATTTTAAGGATACTATACAACCAGTTAGTTTTGAGATATGGTATGTCGCGTTACTGTTTTTATCAATTATTAATTATCTTTTATCATCAAAATATTTCCGTTGAAGTCATTGGATTTAGCATAAAAAACAAGTCAATGTGTATATCTCGACTCGATTGGAGTATATAAACTCAAGTTTCAACATTACGTCACTCCTGATGAGAACACTAGACTGGAGTTTATAAGAACTCAAGTTTGAACATTACGTCACTCCTGATGAGAACACTAGACTGGAGTTTATAAGAACTCAAGTTTCAACATTACGTCACTCCTGATGAGAACACTAGACTGGAGTTTATAAGAACTCAAGTTTCAACATTACGTCACTCCTGATGAGAACACTAGACTGGAGTTTATAAGAACTCAAGTTTCAACATTACGTCACTCCTGATGGGGACACTAGACTGGAGTTTATAAGAACTCAAGTTTCAACATCAGATAACTCATAGGACTCAACAGATCTCTCAAATGAAGACACTAGACTGGTGTATATAAGGACCCAAGCTTTAACATAAGAGGATAATTTAGAATACCTAGCAGCAAAACTTTATCATGCGTTCAAATTGATCTCGCTTTTTCACCAGCACGAAGTCCGATAAGTTTACTGTCAAGTTGAAATGCCCGATGGGAGAACAGCTTCACGCGAGGCCGATAACGGAAAATGACTTTCTTACTTTGCAAAGTAAGTATCGCGGTTATAAATTTTTATCTTGCTTATACAAATGCATGTAAAATGAAATTATTACAGAAATATTGACTTACCATAAATTATCTTCGTTCACAGAAGTTGTCTGGTATGAATGAAAGCTCTCTGACTGTGGATATCCCGCAGGAGAACTGCGAGGAACGCGTGCTCGCGTCGAAAATCCTGGGTTGTGCGAGTGTAGCGGCATTACCCAGAAATAGCAGCTTAAATTATTATAGGTTTTCTGGGTCGGCTACTTCATCCGGGGTCCCCGTATTGATAACTGTCGAACTTAAGGAGTATGGAAAGAGAGTAGGATTACGGTGAATTGCGAAAAAATGACAATCAATTCAATTTTGGCGAAAGAACTGGTCGCCGCTGTGGGAAAAGTATGATACGTAAGTTCCCCAGATGTAAGCTGAAGGAGGGAAAAAATTCAATTATCCTTGTTGGGTAATACAATCCACGTGTGTGGGTTGTGAAGGGGGTATAAAACGCACGTGCTTCGCACATGGCCTAAGTATTCTTATGATTTTGTAACTTGCCCAAAACTTGTAAGCTCGCTCAGACTATTTTGCATTAGAAATCTGCTGTTTCGAAATTTCTTCTAAATGGCCAAATAATATAATGAATGCTAGGAAAGGTGGTAACAGTTCCGAACCTGGAAAGGTCGAAATTTATATTACTGTTAGTATTTTTTTCCAATCAAAAATAATTTACAATGAGTCACGTTGGCATTATCTTTATGTTTAGAAATTTCTAACCAACAACGTCGTTTTCGAAGTATTTTCAATTGTAGATTGCCATAATGTGTTGATCTACCCTAGATTCGCCACTGAATGATAACTCTGTATAATCATTAGCTGCTTTATCAAACCAAGAATGATTTAATATGTATATAAGAACTCAAGTTTCAACATTACGTCACTCCTGATGAGAACACTAGACTGGAGTTTATAAGAACTCAAGTTTCAACATTACGTCACTCCTGATGAGGACACTAGACTGGAGTTTATAAGAACTCAAGTTTCAACATTACGTCACTCCTGATAGAGAACACTAGACTGGAGTTTATAAGAACTCAAGTTTCAACATTACGTCACTCCTGATGAGGACACTAGACTGAAGTTTATAAGAACTCAAGTTTCAACATTAAGTCACTCCTGATGAGGACACTAGACTGGAGTTTATAAGAACTCAAGTTTCAACATTACGTCACTCCTGATGAGAACACTAGACTGGAGTTTATAAGAACTCAAGTTTCAACATTACGTCACTCCTGATGAGAACACTAGACTGGGTTTATAAGAACTCAATTTTGAACATTACGTCACTCCTGATGAGAACACTAGACTGGAGTTTATAAGAACTCAAGTTTCAACATTACGTCACTCCTGATGAGGACACTAGACTGAGTTTATAAGAACTCAAGTTTCAACATTAGTCCTCTGATGAGGACACTAGACTGGAGTTTATAAGAACTCAAGTTTCAACATTACGTCACTCTGATGAGAACACTAGACTGGAGTTTATAAGAACTCAATTTTGAACATTACGTCACTCCTGATGAGAACACTAGACTGGAGTTTATAAGAACTCAAGTTTCAACATTACGTCACTCCTGATGAGAACACTAGACTGGAATTTATAAGAACTCAAGTTTCAACATTACGTCACTCCTGATGAGAACACTAGACTGGAGTTTATAAGAACTCAAGTTTCAACATTACGTCACTCCTGATGAGAACACTAGACTGGAGTTTATAAGAACTCAAGTTTCAACATTACGTCACTCCTGATGAGGACACTAGACTGGAGTTTATAAAACTCAAGTTTCAACATTACGTCACTCCTGATGAGGACACTAGACTGGAGTTTATAAGAACTCAAGTTTTAACATCAGATAACTCATAAGGACTCAACAGATCTCTCCAAATGAAGACACTAGACTGGTGTGTATAGGACCAAAGCTTTAACATAAGAGGATAATTTAGAATACCTAGCAGTAAAACTTTATCATGTGTTCAAATTGATCTCGCTTTTCACCAGCACGAAGTCCGATAAGTTTACTGTCAAGTTGAAAATGCCCGATGGGAGAACAGCTTCACGCGAGGCCGATAACTGAAAATGACTTTCTTACTTTGCAAAGTAAGTATCGCGGTTATAAATTTTATCTTGCTTATACAAATGCATGTAAAATGAAATTATTACAGAAATATTGACTTACCTTAAATTATCTTCGTTCACAGAGAAGTTGTCGGGTATGAATGAAAGCTCTCTGACTGTGGATATCCCGCAGGAGAACTGCGAGGAACGCGTGCTCGCGTCGAAAATCCTGGGTTGTGCGAGTGTAGCGGCATTACCCAGAAATAGCAGCTTAAATTATTATAGGTTTTCTGGGTCGGCTACTTCATCCGGGTCCCCGTATTGATAACTGTCGAACTTAAGCAGTATGGAAGAGAGTAGGATTACGGTGAATTGCGAAAAATGACAATCAATTCAATTTTGGCGAAAGAACTGGTCGCCGCTGTGGGAAAGTATGATACGTAAGTTCCCCAGATGTAAGCTGAAGGAGGGAAAAATTCAATTATCCTTGTTGGGTAATACAATCCACATATGGGGTTGTGAAGGGTATAAAACGCACGTGCTTCGCTTACATGGCCTAAGTATTCTTATGATTTTGTAACTTGCCCAAAAACTTGTAAGCTCGCTCAGACTATTTTGCATTAGAAATCTTCGAAATGGCCAAATAATATAATGAATGCTAGGAAAGGTGGTACCAGTTCCTAACTTGGAAAGGTCGAAATTTATATTACTGTTAGTATTTTTTTCCAATCAAAAATAATTTACAATGAGTCACGTTGGCATTATCTTTATGTTTAGAAATTTCTAACCAACAACGTCGTTTTCGAAGTATTTTCAATTGTAGATTGCCATAATGTGTTGATCTACCCCAGATTCGCCACTGAATGATAACTCTGTATAATCATTAGCTGCTTTATCAAACCAAGAATGATTTAATATGTATATAAAAAAAATCATGAAGGACTCTACTTTTTAGTGAAGTATCAATTCCTTGTTTGATTTATTTGAAACTGAAACTTATTCTGTTTACAACCTTCTGTTGTAGCGTACGTTGTCTTACGGAGAAAGGGATTGGTGAGTGGGGAATCGTCCACCATCATGAATCCATGATAGTTTGATATTGTTTTGGGGGCGGGGTGGGAGGGGTTCTTTAAAGCTTTTGTCATTACCACGTTGAAATGCTTTTTGTTAGAAAATGTTTTCGAGTTGATCTTTTAGAGTGCGTGGAAATTACATTCAAAGAAATTTTTTGCACAACGGTATAGGACAAATAAAATCAGTCAGCTGTTGTCCGTTATTTCTCCTTCTAATCCACAACTCTTGACGACTGTCTTAGTCACGCGGTACACTAACCTGCGCGAATTTTTGCTCATGACTTAGGACTTTGGCTTTGTGGCTTTGAATGTCAGATCAATTTTAACGAACAGTTTGATTACCGTTCTTCATACCCAATTCCTGCTAGCCATTAATTGTAATGCTTACATAGCTGGGGGGTGGTGGGGGTGGTATGATTGAAAACCATTGAAAACTCTGTAAAAGAACCATTGCTTCAATAACAACGATGATGCAAGTAGATGTCCAATTCAAGTACACGTTTTAAAAAATTCAAAATGGCGGCAAATGTGCTGTGCTCCGTGTTGTCTCCGAAAATCTTTGTAAAAGTCAAGGTTCTTGTAGTTCTCAAAGTGTAAATGCTGCAAAATCGGCATTTTCGTTTTCCAAACCGAAATTAACGACTAATAATTCCACTGAACTTCGTTGTTGATTTCCAAAGTCGTAATTTTTATTTTCATGTATTTTTAAGACACGTAAAATTATCTTATAACTATCTTATTCTTTTGTAAATCTTCAACACAATCAGCGAGACAATATTTAGTATGAGGAACGCAAACAGGAGGTTAGATGTCCTGTGGTGCAGCAAGTGAAATGCGCCGATCAAATATATGAATATGGTCCTCATTTTTTTCAGCGAACTACAGCCGTCTCAGAAGAACTGCTCATCTTTAAAATCAGCCAACATTTAGAATTTGCATGAATCTGTAGCTAATTTCTAATCCCCAAAGAGGCATAGATGCTATTGAAATGAATTTCGTGAAACTTGCAATAAACAGTTGTCGCAATTCGTATGTATTATTGTTTTCAAATAGCTTTGAAGATATTTTGGAGATCAATTACTGCTAAAGCCCGCCGCACACTGGAGGAACTTGCCTACGAAGTGTCATTCGTGATACTTGGCGTAAGCACTTCCTCTAGTGTGCGGTGCCGTTTGGAGCGCTTTTTGTCACGCGTGTCACTTGCATCTGATATTCAACATGTTGAATAATTTTTGCCACGAGTGATACTTTACTCCAAGTGTGCGGTGAACGAAAGCTTCTAGCTTACAGCTTCAATCTAATACGCATGCGTTGTGTGCACTCTGATACAAACATGGCGGCTGCAGCGTGCGAAACGTACGACTCAGACTCAGATTCATGCGAAGAAAATTGAAGCTCGTCCGAAGATAATTCATATTCACCCGAAGATGAAGAGATATTGTTACTTCTTCTATTATTACGCCGGCGGCGAAGACGACTTAGGGCCAAAAAGCGAAAGATTTGGACGAAGAAGTGGATTTTACGTCGTGAGTCTCAAGGGGCATTCGCCAATCTTATTCGTGAGATCAATGTAGAAGACCCAGAAAAATTTAGGCAATATCATAGGGTTGAATGACGTTCGTTCGAGGAGATTTTAGGTATAGTGTCGCCACATATTGAGAAAAAAGATACACAACTGCGAGCTTCGATTAAGCCTTCTGAGCGTTTGTCAGTAACTTTACGCTTTCTTGCAACAGGTATGTCTAAACTTAAAAACAATTTAAGTATCCTTTCACCTTTTGACAAACCACAGACTTGCAGGGTATGACTTTCTGCTTTTGAGCAGATTTGTTACCTTTGAAAGGAGGAGTGGAAGGATTTTATGTCGCATTATTCATTCACTTGTTGAGTAGGTTTTCTAATGTGTTGATGGGTTCATTAATGCTAAAGTAGTGTTATAATGCATCCTATGAAGCAGCCAGGGTATAATGTATTGTTATTAAAACATGCCTAGGAGAATCTTTCAGAAGCTTGTCCTTCCAGTACCGAATAGGAGAAAGGACTATCTCTGGGATTGTAGAAGACACTTGCAAAGCATTGTATGCCATATTAAAAGAAGAATATTTGAAGGTTTATCTGAACATGTTTTATTTAATAAATGTGCAATGAACTGTTTGACTATACTTCAAGCCACATCATCATCTGTCAGTTTGAAGACCACCTATTTTGATTAAATATAGTTGATTCTTCTCGTAAGGAATTATGTAGCGGAGGACTTGCTTAGTTGAATGGAGATGTGGGATAGTTGTTTGTCGAGGAATGTGATATGATTGTATGGGCGAAATTGGTTGTATTGCGGTTGTACCACCACTGCTTGTTGTGAATCCTGAGTTAGCATTCCAGTTTGAGCCTGGAATATAATATTGTTTATTTGATGTTGGGCCAGATGACGTGTTGCACTGTCCAAATCTGATAGTGCTTGAGATACATATTTTCCAAATGCATCATATTGTTTTGAAGTTTCATCAGGTTTGGGTTTCTTGTTTCTTTGAGAAATTGAATCAGAAAGATTTTTATCAAGGAATATTCGTGATCAGCTTGCCTCTTTTGTGTTAATTTGCCTGGATTTGAGTGGTTCTTTTGTTGACTTTACTATTTCAATTGTGTCAGTATCATTGTTTTCCCATGATTCATTTTCAATTGAGAAATTGTCATCTTCAATGCTGTCATCAAGCTCTACAGTGCTGAGATCTGATGTAGGTGTTGTACATGACACCTAAACAAAAGATTGTTCATTTTTAGACTCCTTGCAAAGAAGAAGATTGGTTGAAAATTGTTGGTGACTTTGAAAGCAAGTGGAACTACCCATGCTGCATAGGTGCCATAGATGGAAAACATATTAGTATCCAGCAACCTACTGCAAGTGGATCAGAGTTTTTTAATTACAAACATTACTTCAGTGTTATTCTCTTGGCCCTTGTTGATGCTAATTACAAGTTCATTTATGTGGATGTTGGAGCAGCAGGTCGTTCTGGGGATGCTGGAGTATTCAGAGATTCTGCATTGAAAAGGGCATTATCATCCAACATTTTAAATCTTCCCTCTCCACAAAATGTACAAGGGATAGCAACAAAAATACATTGTCACATTGTTGGCGATGATGAAACCTTGTCAACCAACCTGATGAAACCTTATCCTCATCGTAACTTAGAAAAAGGACAGCGCATTTTTAACTACAGATTGTCAAGGGCACGCCGGGTAGTTGAAAATGCTTTTGGCATATTTGCACATAGATGGCGAGTGTTTTTAACCACTATCAAACTGACCCCAGACAAAATAACCGATATTATATTAGCTGCCTGTTGCTTGCACAATTACATGATCAACAAGAACAAAGCAACATATACCGTAGCAGTTGACCAAGAGAATGCAGATCACACAATATCACCTGGAACTTAGAGGAATGACCCAAACTTAACTGACATGCAGCGTACATTAGTGCCTAATACATCTAGAGGTGCAAAAGTTCAACGTGAACTGCTAACAATTTATTTCAACAATGATGGAGCAGTGCCATGGCAAAACCGAATTGTTGATATGTCATAAATTTTAGTTACATATAAATATTTCAAGAGTATTTAAACCCAATGAAAAATGAATTTAACTGATTTATACATGTCTTTGAGTGTAAAATTCCATACCGTATCCAAGTTGGAAACAGACGCCCTAAAAGCCACGTGGGAGCTAAAACTGTAATTTCTCCAACAGCCACGTTGACCGTTTCGTAGGTTTTTCCAAGCACTCCCACTTGCTGATGGTTTCTTGGCTTTCACGTAACTATTTCGTAATGCTTTCAATTTAGATTTTAACCATGCACTGCAAAATAAGCGCTAATAATCACTAAGACATTTCACAGTTGAATCAACAAATTCAATTGAATTTGACTTACCAGTTTGACCCAATTTTCAGCCAATTCTTCCAAAGCACGCTCTCTCATTTCTCTGTTTTTAAACTCTGGTGACCTAACATCCTATAGGCATGGGTATTCAGGCCACAAATCAGCGATTTGGTCTTCCAAAATTGCTTCGGCAACAACTGCACTGGTAGAGCTGGGGCTCGCCGCCATGTTTTTTGTTGTTGTATCAGAGTGCACCAAGCATGCGTATTAGATTGAAGCTGTAACCTAGAAGCTTTCGTTCACCGCACACTTGGAGTAAAGTATCACTCGTGGCAAAATTATTCAACATGTTGAATATCAGATGCAAGTGACACGCGTGACAAAAGCGCTCAAACGGCACCGCACACTAGAGGTGCTTGCCAAGTATCACGAACGACACTTGGCGTAAGCAATTCCTCCAATGCGGCGGGCTTAAATCATGCTAATTGTAAAACGCCGGCTGCATGAGCAGTTTTGAGACACCCTGTAGAGACGGACATCTAGTGTTTATCATTATTTTAGATGTTTTCTTAAAATATAGAGATATTCGAAAATCTCATATGGAGACATTTTCGTGAGCGATAAATCTTCATTGAATTAAATTGTTGCAAAAGTCATTTGCCGCAAATTTGTCAATTTCAACGTTTGATTCGTTATATCATCGACAGTTTTAAATACTTTAATTTAGTCCAAATTAGTAGTGCAATTATGACTTCTCGTCTATAAAATGGCAAACCTAATTGGTTTGCGTTTGTTTCGTTTTTGAAAATGTGCTTGCACAGCTGCGATGCGGCGTTTATTCGCTGGAAAAGGAATTACTGCGAAGCGATAACGCTCTTTGTCGCTTTCTTATATAAATTTATAACGAGCTTTTGTGAATTTTAATAGGTCCATGTTAACGCACATTTCAATCACAATTACAATATACGGACGTATAATGCAGATGTAGTTGGAAACAAAATGCAACAAGGCAAAATTTTTATCGAGTTTTGAGACTCACTGAAAAGCTTGAACACAGCTCTATTGCATTTGCAAAGTGGAATATATAGGAGAGAAGAGCACTTCATAGAAAGTAGCTCAGATATATCAATCTTATCGCTATGGAAACTTTTATATTTTTCATTGTCGCAATATCTTCATTTGGCATCGTTGGAAATACCCTTGTGATCTTCGATATTAAAAGAAAAATTTTGTTAAAGAAGAACTTCTACTTTCTTGTCTTGCATCTCGCGATATGTGACGTATTTACAATGTTGAGCATATTTCTCCATTTGATATTGGATAACTTTCTTAAAAGCGCTTTAATATTGTTTAACTGCTTAGATATAAATGACATTTATTTTTTCTTTCAAGTGGCGTTTGTATCATGATGCTCATTTCCGTTCTACGTTATCGTGCGATAGTTTGTCCATTGAAACTTTCTCTCAGTCAACTGAAGATAAAATCGTTTGTGGTTTAGCGTACATCATTGGTTTGGAACGACTGTTGGAATGACAATGCGAGAGTGCATCCTCGAAGTATGGATCCTAAACGCCTTCGTTACATTTACGAATTGTCTGCGTTTTATGCCTGTTTCTACATTTTTCCAATAATATTCATGTCTGTGACTTACTCCATAATCGCTAGAACATTGAGCAAACAAAGAAAAGTACTAAGAACATTTTCGAATGCATCACAGTCTCCTAAAATCCTTCACCAGCTCAAGTCTTCGAAAGACACAATCAGGATCGTAAGACATTTTTCGTTTGCGTCTGCACGGTTCTCTGCTTTGCAGTGGGTCATATTTATTATTTGGCTGCAAACGAATTTAAAATCACAACGCTTTTCACCAAATGCCTCAACAATTTAAAAATTGCTTTTCCGTCCGTATTATTGGCTCACACTCGTTAAATCCTCTGATTTATGGATTATTGGATAGAAAAATAATGTGTATATTGGTGAGAATGCTGAACAAAAATAGGAGAAATTCAAGTGATTCGAGATACCAAAAAGTATTTGTTCAGTAGAGTATTTGATTTTGTATTCACACAGTGAAATAAGCAGAAGCAAAGACAAAACGAAAGGCAAAGAAAACATATGCATCATTAGCTAGATAAACACAAGGATATGACTTAAATAAGTTGAAAGAAGAACAAATGAAGATTGCATAGAATAATCTGACTTTTTTGTCTTCGTAACCTCAAGAACAAAAAATAAACTTTCAAGCAAGCTTGTTTACTTTTGTAAACAGGCTCTACAGAAATAATAGAATGTATTTTATCTTTGATTGTTTTAAGCATTTTTTGCTTATGGAATTCGCTAAAATATGTCAAACGCTTGACTAGGTCTTTTTAAAAGTTTTCAATTGCTAATTCAGGGTATTTAAATAATTTCGCCATTTAAATTAGACATATTCTGTGACGTTAATATGTCATATAAAACTTTATATTATACAAGAAATAAATACTAAGATGAGATAAGAAGATTGGATACGTAGTAGTGCAATAGCATTGATAATCATAATATAATCTTGTGATCTCAACATGGCGGAATCAAAACTCAAAATTGTTGGTTTCAATTTCAATCAATCAAAGGGCAATAAAAAACAATAACGTTCTCTCAACGGTTGTATTCTTTTTGTATTTCACCTCAACATGGCGGCATCGTAACTGAAGAATATATTAATGGTCGAAATTTATTGAGACTGGCGTGTAACAAATATTAATTAGAAGTTTTTCTTTCCGAATTGCAATTCAGTTTCGAGGGTCTGATTACATGAGCACGGTAGCCGGGATTCTGCGAAGCGTTAAATCATTTTGGCAAATGGAAAAGATTAAATACTTCACAACGAGAAACTTGTTTGAGGAAATTCTTTATGCTCTGAATCTGCAAATTCACAAAACCTTTAAAAAATGAAAAAATAATTTAGCCTGATTTAAAAATTACAACTAAAATGACTGACGCTTAAGAAAGGTTGTAAGTTTTGCGCTTTATTTTGCTCTTTTAATGACTTCCAAACGCCTCGCTAATCCCGATTACCGGGCTCATGTAAACAGCCCTGAGGTAATTTTATTTGTAATTAAACATGGGCTGAAGCATAACATGTTTTCTCAGCTAACCTTCATCTCAAATACAAAATACGTTTTTTATGTTATTGCTCCTTGGGGATATATTATTTCTGAATGAATTTCGGCTAATTTCGAAGATGAGCGGTTTTAGAGAGCCCGTGTAAATATTAAATCTACAACTGTAGGAAGGTGTGGTTAACTTATCATTGACTCCATTCCTGGCAGAATGGCTGCTAATCCGACACAAGATTATTGAGCCAGTTGTAGTGGAAGCTAATATACAATATGCTAAGTTTAAACAAAATCCAAGACAGTACCATCTTTAATTCATTGTATGTGAAGAGGCAATAATACAGTTTTGTATTTTGATCATATAACTAATTCATCATCATCAATTTTATCTTAAACAAAAACATGGCATAAAGAACAACTGTGGGACAAATGTTAACCTCAACAACTAAGAGTTTTCGGAGATGTGACGTTTGAAGTTGATTCTAAGGCTCAAGATGGTAAATTACGGCATATAATTACTTAATGTTTCAAAATATTGATTATTTTATATCGTGTGATTGGCGGCACAATTACAATATACAAACGTATATGGCAGAATGCAGATGTAGGTAAAAAATAAATGCAATAGGGCGAATGCAAAACATTTATCAACATTTATAAAGAAATGTTTAAGTCATTTATGGATAATGCTTGAAAAAGAAGAAAGAATGTTAAATAGAAAAATCGCTTCTTTGTCTAATAGTCTTTGTGAACCTCAAGAACAAAAAACATTCATGATTGAAGCTTGCTTAACTTTGCAAAACAGGCTCGCTAGAATATATTTTAGCTTTGAATGGTTTATATCATTTTACTCATAGATCATCACTTTCAACTGCACCAAGTAGCTAATTGCCTAAATAAAATATTTTTCAATATACAACAGCAGTTTGTAAAGCAATTGAGCTTTTTATAAACATATCATATTTGACACTGAAACAATTCCCAAAATTTGACTGGCAAACAAGTTGCTTTTCTTTTTCCAGCACACTTATTTGGAAAATTCAAAATTGATAAAGTCATGGTTTTGCAAATCTCACGCATGATCTATAGGACTAAAGAAATGCTATTGGCCAGCTCTTTTGAGAAATTTCGTATAGTTAACAACCTTTCATTAAAATGAATGAAAAATTGAAGTCGTTTCTCGAATAGAAAAACTGTATATCCTTCACTCAAAATTTTGTTTAGAATCAAAATTGATAAAGTCATGGTTTTGCAAATATCACGCGTACATAGGACTAAAGAAATGCTATTGGCTAGCTCTTGTCAAGTGCATAATGTGATTGGCTCACAGAATAAGCAAGCAATGGCTTATCAATTTTGTTAAATTTTGTTGTAGACGACAAAATATAAATCAACGTTTGCAAACCTTTTTTTTATCTTTTCTTTTTGCTAAAATACGACGACTACTTCAACTAGGTCCTTTTGAATGTCTTCATTTGCTCATACAGGAAAAAATTTAGGTAAATATTGAAATAATTTTGCTGTTTGTTTTTTTTTTGAAAGCAAGAAATTTTTTGTGACGTTAATATACAATATAAAGCTATATATTGAACAAGTAAATTCTGAGATGAGATAAAAGTTGGATAAGTAGTAGTGCTAATTTTGGTGCAATTAACCATATGGTCCATGGAAAACAATTATTATCGCCCACGCTTGCTAAAGCTCACAAAATAGCAATGACGATATTTTCTTTTGCATCAGACATCCAACATGACGTAATGTAAACTCGAGAATATATTAATAGATGATGACAAAATTCTTTTGCATCTGACCTCTAATTAACATGGCGGAATTAAAACTGAAGAATATATTAATAGTATGATTAATAGTAGATGGAAAAACTTATTGAAACCGACGTATAACGTAAATATTAATGAGAGGTTCTTCTTTCTGAATTGCCATTCAGTTTTGATGTTGTTTTATTTTCTAATTGACCATCATGGGCTGAAGCATAAAATTTTTTTCTAAGCTAATCCTTCATGTTGAATGCAAAAAATATTTTTCTTTCAATGTTATTGCTCTTTGGAGATTAACTATTCCTGAATCGAGCAAATTCTAAATGTCGAATGATTTCAAACACAAGCAGTTTTTTGCGACAACCTTTACGTACAAACAAACTATTCCAAGGTGTGGCTATAACTTATGATTGACTTCTTTGCTTGCAGAATGGCTGCCAAACCAAATACAAGATTATTGAACGAGTTATAGTGGATGCTGAAACACTATGTAAAATGAAACAAACTCAGAAGACAGTACCATTTTAATTCGTTGTATAAGAGGAGACAAGAATACCGTTGTATTTCGAACTTATTACTATTTCGTCACCACAAAGTTGATCTCAAAGAAAAAGAAATGGCATAAAGAAGAACTGTTGGCCGAATTTTTAACTTGAACCACTACGAATTTCTGGCGATGTGGACGTATGATTCTATGGCTCGTGATGGTAAGTCAAATAACAATTCATATTTCAAAATAGTGATCTTTTTATATCGTGTGACTGGCTTCAAACCTTCCTTCGGTTGAAGATAATATCTATTGCATGTAGTTTAGAATACGTCGTTACGCTGCATACAAACACTCCCAACACGTACACTCAACATGCGCTCAACATTGTTTTGCGTTTGTTGAATAATGTTTAAGCGATGCGCGCAATCGCTGTAAGCATGTTCATCCTTAAATGATAACACGTTGGATCATGGGATACAATGTTGAAGCCTAGCAACTGCATGTATACTAGCAACGGTTGAAACTATTGCAATTTGTTCATAACAACCATATGAAAAATTGGTCATTTAGAAATTGCCAATTACAATGGTCAATACAACCATATCACTTATAAATACCCTGGTCATTTAGAATCAAAATCGTTTGTGGCTTAGCGTACATCATTAGTTTGGCTACGACAGTTGGAAGAATAATTCTCAGGTGTGTTGTGGATCCCGAACGTCGTTATTACATTTACGAATGGTTTGCGTCTGTTTCATGTTTTTTCATTTTCCCAATAATCTTCATGACTTTAACTTACTCTATAATTGCTCAAGCATTGATCAAACAAAGAAAAGCACTACGAACACTCTCCAATCCTTTACATTCTCAAGTACAATCCTCCACCAGATCAAGTCTTCAAAGATATATTCGATGTTTGAAAACATTTTTTGTTTGTGCACTAACGGTTCTTTGTTTATCAGTTGGTCATATTTATCATATGACAGCTTTGTTGCAGAGTACTATAATGCAGAAACTAACGTGATACATCATGTATACATGTATTTGTTGGTATTTGTCTTAGTATTCTGGGTCGCACGCTGTCAATCAATTAATCTATAGAATATTTGACAGACATGTGCTGTACTTTTGGAAGTCTTGCACAAGAAGATTTTAGCAAATGCAGATAACAAAACGTTTTAATTACTTGCATATTTCCTGTTCTAATATAGTAGTGGCGATGTTTAAAATTTAATGTCTTGAAACAAGAATTAAGCCTTTACAAATTTAATAATAGAGTTAAGAAAGAAAGAGACCTCTGAAGCGTTCTTTAAAAATTTAATTGCTTTGAATAACACAACACGGAAACTAACCAAAATAACTCAAAATTATCTGTAATAAACCTTAAGCAATATATACGTGCACACTAGAACCCAAATAAGTAATGGCACTCGTCATTATTTTTCTAGTAAAAAATAAAAGTTTTCTTCATTATGATACTATTTTTCAATCTTTTCTTCTGTGGAATGTTGGAAAAGTGTTGATGCATAATCTTTTAAAGATTCGAGAGAAAATGTAAAGATAGAAAGATATAGGTAAGTTATTAATGAATAGAACCTAAAATGGCTTCGCATTCAGAAAAAGCAAATTAAAATTAATTTGTGTCCTTTTCCACTTTTGAAGAACAATGCTTGTTCCTTTATAATGACCACTGTTTGACTTCACTTTACACTAATCCACAATGACAATACACAATTGACACCCACACATTTCCTGTACACACAATACAATGACGTAAGGACCAGATAACAAATACGGCTAACCTGACGTTTACTCCTCATTTGACTCTGAAGATGACTACCGCTTTATTGTATGGACTCTGTCAAGAGCGCAGATGAGTAGGCATGCAGGTCTATCTGCGAGAATGGGACCTTCTCTTTCTAATCCACAACTCTTGACGACGGTCTTTGAGTCACGCGGTATACTAACCTACGCGAATTTTTTGCTCATGACTGAGGACTTTGGCTTTTTGGCTGAATGTCAGATCAATTTTAACGAACAGTTTGGTTACCAGTCTTCATACCCAATTCCTAATAGCCATTAATTGTAATGCTTACATAACTGGGGGTGGGGTGGGCCCGTGGGGTGGTATGATTGAAAACCATTGAAAACTCTCTAAAGAACCATTGCTTCAATAACAATGATGCAAGTAGATGTCCAATTCAAGGACACGTTTTAAAAAATTCAAAATGGCGGTAAATGTGCTGTGCTCCGTGTTGTCTCCGAAAATCTTTTAAAGTCAAGATTCTTGTAGTTCTCAAAGTGTAAATGCTGCCAAAATCGGCATTCGTTTTCCAAACCGAAATTGGTGACTAATAATTCCACTGAACTTCGTTGTCGATTTCCAAAGTCGTAGATTTTATTTTCATGCATTTTTAAGACACGTTAAATTATCTTATAACTATCTTATTCTTTTGTAAATCTTCGACACAATCAATGAGACAATATTTAGTATGAGGAACGCAAACAGGAGGCTAGATGTCTTGTGGTGGAGCAAGTGAAATGCGCCGATCAAATATATGAATATGGTCGTCAATTTTCGGCGAACTACAGCCGTCTCAGAAGAACTGCTCATCCTTAAAATCAACCAACATTTAGAATTTGCATGATTCAGTAGCTAATTTCATCCACACAACAAAATCATTAGCTGAGACCAGTGCATGACAACTGAGCAATAACTTAAGAAAGTAAATTGCTATACATTAAGCTTGTTTAAGGAATTTATGAAAACAAGTCTTTTTCTGTCCACACAACAAAATCACATTAGCTGAGACCAGTGCATGACAACTGAGCAATAACTTAAGAAAGTGAATTGCTATACATTAAGCTTGTTAAATGAAATTAGAATAATTTACAAATGTACTTGGCAGTAATACGCATTAATTCTTTTAAGTTGTTTTGTGCCATAACTTTTTACTTCAATGCAAAACAACCTTTCATCTTTTGAAGTTTCAATAGTCTCATCTTTATGGCAAAATGGACACTATCAAAACAAAATCAACAGGTGATGTAATTATTATGTTGACCTTTTCCCCATGACACATAGACAAAATGAATAACAAACCTTTATTTCACAAATCCCATTGCCACAACATTGGCAAGAGACAAGTCCATCTTGAGAAGCACCAAGAGATCCATGGGTCAAATGAATCCAGAATCCACTGTTTGGTACAGAAACATTTTCATGGTTTGTGTTTACCCATTTCCGATATTTGTCTCTTGCCACCTCTTCATCCTGGCAACCGCATCTTGTTGCTGCAGTTGAAAATTTCTTCAGCTCTGGATAGCAAATGCTTGTGCAGGTGAATCTCTGTTGGTGGGACAAGCTGCTT
>NW_025813438.1:0-36572 GCF_021976095.1 Xenia sp. Carnegie-2017 | reverse complement strand
TGAATAGCCTCTTGTGTGTTCAACACACACTTAACTTCTTTCTTCATCTGATAATTAATATAAAAATAAGTCTTGATTCTTTCCCTTAAGTCGTTCTTGCTACGGTGAACGGAACAACCCTCCCCACCTCCATAAAAAGGCAAAACTATAGCCATCGTCAATGCTAAGAATTTTAACCGGATAGCACAACGCTATAACAACAACTACAAACAATACGACCTTATCTAACAACATTTGAGAAGTTAACCTTTCACTCTGATAAACCTTTCATCTTTTAACTCTGCTATACCGGTCACAAGCCCGGGACTTGTAGCGTATAAGGCTCTCTGCTTTTGAGTAGACTTGTATCGTTTACAAGGAAGAGGTGGAAGGTTAACATTCAACTATTTAACCTTGTAATTTTAATACACAAGGCAAAAGCGACGCAGTGGCATGCAAAATGTTGACAGCTTATGCACCATTAACTTTAGTTATAAAATCAAGAATTCAAAATTGTTCGTAGAAATTTAAATTAGCAGTTGATCGGTACAATGCGCATTTCACTTGCGAATCAAGTTTTCCAGATGGAAACCCCTAAAGAGAAGCATAATAAAAGTGATTCAGTCTTTCAGACGACATTAAATGAGATATTTATTTCCGGCATTTGATCATCAAAAATATAAAGCAAACAATACACGCGTTGATTGCCGGGTTTTGGACACCTGTACAGCACTCAAATACCGAGCTGATTGGTCAATTGAAGGTTGTTATTCTCTAATTAAAAACAAATAATGACAGTATTTTCAATAAAATATTAAAAAACAAGTTGTCCGGAAAGTATGGCTTCAAATCAGTGCTCAGATAATTCGAATTCGATGTCTGAATGCGTATCTGATCGAGCTCGGAATCCGTGGGTTATGTCGAGCATTTAAACATTCGCATATGACGATGAACCGCTCGCAGGAGATGGTGATGAAGTGCATACTCCAGATGATCCCGATGGAATTCTCCCTGCGACCTTAGAACAACGAAGTGATGGCGTAATTCCACTCGGTGAATGGTGTTGTTGTTTTCTCCTGTTTGTAATATACATAGTTACTTTATAAACCACAATGCTCCCACGTTTCAGGTGTAATTGTCAATGCTGTCATACCGATTTGTTAGAAGGCGCATTAGAGTACAGATGCTGTAAGGAAATTGGACCAGCTTTGCAGAAAATGACATTCGATGGCAGCATTGAGAAAATATCATGCATAACACAGCATGCCAAATTTGGGCCTTTAGTTCATGAGGCTGTCCTTGAAAACGTCGGGCCACTATTGAGAGATAGGAATGGACGTGCTTATCGCCAACATCACAATCATTAAATATGTAAGATTGTAAATTGTATGAGAAAGAATGTTATCATCAACATTGTTTCATCAACAATAATTAGTCCAACCTTTTTATTTACTTCAGGTACTTGAGAGCTGTGGCATACAGATGGTTGATGCGATGGTTTTGTGGGTCTATGGGATGGGAGAGTACTGCCTTTACCTGCTTGTGTTTACCACTTTATTCGGAAAGCATATCCAAGTGGTAACACAAAAGGTTACATACCATCAGAGGGCGATGATGAAAGGTCTTTTAACTTGTGCACTGTAGAGACTGTTGGCCTTCTTTGCTGAGTTTAGAATGGTCAGGAAATATGCCTAGATGAAAACCAAATAGGAGATACATGGATGCACTATACGGTAAAGAAAATCTTTTCTTCAATGTCAGTCTGGGAAAAAAAGAAAAATTATATGGAATTAAATCATAGCATAAATGTAAAATGGAAAATAGCAAGCCACATGAACTTATCTTATAAGGTCTTCACATGAGTGCACTGCATCCACAAAGGGCATGTTGAGCATTAAACTACAATAAAAAAATTATTCATGAAAATTAATTAGTTGCACAATCAAGTGAGATAGTCATCTTCAATCTGACAAGTATACATACCATTCAATGTTATATTAATACAATCATCAGGAAAGGTGTGTATATCAGTGCCCAGATAGGGAGGCTAGAGGGTACTATCACTTGCCTAAGGTGAACCCTGCTCAGCTCCATCACTAGTAGATGGTACTTCCTCATCGAGAGAACATGTTTCCTTCAGCGATGGCTTATGGAGAGTATGTCGAATAATCTACAAAATATATCGAATTTACATATGACAAAAGAAAAATTAACATAAACAAGCGTAAACTTACTTGTCTGCGCTTTCGATCGGTTATTTCGTCCTGTAATGGTTCAGGAATCCCAGCCACGTCAATGGTTGGGATAGCGTCTTTCTTCAACCTTCTTTTGAGCTTGACTTACACGCTCAAATTAAGGTCAAAACAAGAATCTTCAAAATGCGCAGAACACAGACACGAGGTAGAGGAAGCCTCAAAACCCGGTCTATGTTTACGCACAAAATTTACCCATTTTCTATGTCTTTGCGGCTCTGTTTCTTTATTAGGAAACAGATGCATCGACATTACTTCTGTTTTTGAATCATTGGCGCAACTAATTTGATTAGGTCCGCCAGCAACACAGCGTTTTCCTCCGCGTTTCTTATTAAGATTACTAGTAGAATACGCCATGTTGATATATGTGTTCAACTATCTACGTCACAACTCATTAGCATACCGATCAAAAAGTTCGCAAAAAAAATGCTGAAAATCGTGACTTTGAACGTCCATAAAATCACTTTCACCAATCCAATTTCAATTATAATTGCAGATTTAAAATCACTGAAATAAGGTCTTTCAATTTAGCTAATAAAAAAGGGGCGCTAAAATTCGTGATATAACCCCTTTAAGGAGCCACTTGAGCATGTTAATCCCGTTATGAAAATATTCCAACCATTTGTTTTTGATGGACAGTTTCTTTAGCTGATGATAATTCGCCAATGTATCCAGTTAAGATACTTTGAGACACAGGTGCTTCTCAGTCATTAATTTTAACTAAAACTCTACCATTTTCTACAGACTCTTATTCTGGTAAAATGCCCTAATAAAGGAGTTGTTGCACACAAATACACCGCCATCCCATTGCATAACATTAAATTGCGGTCAAGTTTAGTTTCCGGGGAGGTGCAACTAGGCATCATTGACGCATTACCGTTTGATGGGATTCATTTACTCCTTGGAAACGATCTCGCAGGAAGTAAAGTTAGTGTAGATCCAATTTTAAGCGATAAGCCAGTGAGTTCAGAAGAGCCAAATCCTTCAGAGGATTTGATAGCAAGTTTATATCCATCTTGTGCGGTTACACGAGCAATGAAAAAGGCCAAACAGGTCGATAAAGAAAATACAGAGCATGATCTCGATCTTTCGGAAACTTTTCTTTCGCAAATTTTCGACTCTTCGGGAAATGATAAAACAAGTTTCCAATCTAATTTGATTACTGCGCAACGGAATGACCCTGAATTAGCTGCCCTGATTCAAAATGCCCCAAATGAGGATGAAGCAACAAATGATTCGATCTCTTACTTTATGAAACAAAATATTTTAATGCGAAAGTGGAGGCCTTCCTCTGCTTCACCAAGTGACGAATGGTTGACTCGTACCCAAATAGTCGTACCCAAAATCTATCGAAATGATATTTTAAGTTTAGCACACGATAATCCATTATCTGGACATTTAGGCGTCAACAAAACTTATGACAAAATCACACACCATTTTTATTGGCCAGGAATACGTAAGGACGTGGCTGAGTTTTGCAAGACATGTCATCCATGTCAAGTCATAGGAAAACCAAACCAGATCATTCCAAAAGCACCATTGAAACCAATACCGGCCTTTGAACAACCATTTAGCCGTATTTTAATTGATTGCGTTGGTCCATTACCAAAAACTAAAATGGGAAATCAATACTTACTATCATGTGCGCTTCCACTCGATTCCCCGAAGCTATACCATTACGAAACATAAAAGCGAAGACTATTATTCAAGCCTTAACAAAATATTTTACGCTAGTTGGACTGCCAAAGTCTATTCAGTCGGATCAAGGATCAAATTTTATGTCAACAATTTTCCAAGAGGTAATGCATGCGTTAAACATCAAACAATACAAGTCCACTGCATATCATCCAGAGAGCCAAGGTGCACTTGAGCGATTTCATCAAACATTAAAAAACATGATACTGTTTTGAGATTGAAAAAGATTGGGACGAAGGCGTTCATTTTCTTTTGTTTGCAGCAAGATCATCAATACAAGAATCCTTAGGTTTTAGTCCTTTCGAGCTTGTTTTCGGTCACATTGTACGGGGACCACTTAGTATTTTAAAGGATGAGTTACTTGATGACGGTGGTGAATCATTGAATGTCTCAGAATATGTTTCTAAGTTTCGAACTAAACTGTCAAAAGCATGGAATTTAGCAAAAGATAACCTTATGTCAGCTCAAAAATGCATGAAACGCCAATACGACAAGATTTCTACCAGTCGTACTTTTCAACCGGGAGATAAGGTTCTTGCATTACTTCCTGTTTCTGGGAATACTCTTCAATCGCGTTACTCTGGCCCTTATCTTATTGAAACGAAAGAGAATGATTACAATTATGTAATAGTCACCCCTGATAGACGCAAGGCAAAACAACTTTGTCATGTAAATATGTTAAAACCGTATTACGAAAGAGAATGTACCGAGGGAAAGAATGATGTAGGAGTGGTAACCACAGTTGAGACAGAATCAAATAATAGTTTAAACAACAACAATGATGATGGAATAAAACTCTACAATCTGTCTGAGTCGACCAAACTACACAATTCCGATGTCCTACAAAATATGAAATTAAAACTTGGTCATCTTGACAAAGGAAAACGAAAAGACATAGAAACTCTTGTTGCCAAATTTCCAAATTTGTTTCCTGACGTACCTTCACGAACCAATAAAATTGCCCACGACGTAGACATCGGTGACGCAACTCCAATGAAGCAGCATCCTTATCGCCTTAATCCAACAAAGCAGAAATATCTTGATACAGAAATTTCCTACCTTCTTGAGAATGACTTCATTGAACCAAGCCAAAGTAGTTGGAGCTCACCATGTATTCTTGTTCCCAAACCCGATGGAAGTTACCGCATGTGTACTGACTACCGAAAACTAAATCACGTAACTAAACCTGACAATTACCCGATTCCACGGATGGATGATTGTATTGACCGAATTGGAAATGCTAGATATGTTTCTAAATTTGATTTACTAAAAGGATTTTGGCAAATTCCTCTCACTGAACGTGCTAAAGAAGTTTCAGCTTTTGTTACACCACATGGTCTCTTTCAATACAAAGTTATGCCATTTGGCATGCGTAATTCTCCAGCAACATTTCAACGGCTTATCACCAGTCTCATTGCTGACATTGACGGTTGTGACGGTTACATTGATGATGTCATAATTTACAGCGATACTTGGGAAAACACTTAATAATTATGCACGAGTTCTTCCAACGTTTAAGCGAAGCTAATCTAACAGTCAATTTGTTGAAAAGTGAATTTGGTTGTGGCCAAGTGACTTATTTAGGACATATCGTGGGTCAAGGTAAAGTCAAACCAGTTGATGCTAAAGTACAAGCTATAGCCAACTTTCCAGAACCAACTACCAAGAAACATGTCATGCGTTTTCTCGGTATGGCAGGATACTACCGCAAGTTTTGCCCAAATTTCTCTTCAGTCGCTGAACCATTGACGAAATTATTACAAAGAACATTAAATTCTTCTGGACAGAACAATGTCAGTTAGCTTTTGATCAGTTGAAAGCAATGTTGCAAAGCTCACCCATACTATCTGCACCAAACTTTTCATGTCCATTTAAACTAGCAGTTGATGCCAGTGATACAGCTGCCGGAGCAGTGTTACTACAAGAAGATGACGAGGGAATAGATCATCCAGTTTGCTACTTTTCCAGAAAATTTAATGTAAACCAACGAAACTATTCCACCATCGAAAAAGAATGTTTAGCTCTTGTCCTTGCACTTCAACATTTCAACGTTTATGTCTCATCCACCAACACAC
This sequence comes from Xenia sp. Carnegie-2017, assembly GCF_021976095.1. Classification (NCBI taxonomy): domain Eukaryota; kingdom Metazoa; phylum Cnidaria; class Anthozoa; order Malacalcyonacea; family Xeniidae; genus Xenia; species Xenia sp. Carnegie-2017. The sequence continues at coordinate 30,571 of NW_025813438.1, read as the reverse complement.
CCCTGTTTGTATACAGCGACCACAACCCATTGGTATTTCTGCATAAATTACGTCAAAGAATCAACGACTTTTACGCTGGAGTCTTATACTGTCGAGTACAACATAGAAATCCGTCACATCAAGGGACGTGACAACCTCATTGCAGATTGTCTTTCACGACCGTAGAACATTATAACATTGCGACTTTAAAAGAAAGCCCTTGTGTGCTTTCTTTTTCTCCAAGAGGGAGGGTGTTACATGATAGCAACTACTATCATGTAATATCATTTTTATATCATATTATAATTTCATATAAAATTAATTAGAACGTTATCTAGAAGCTTGCTTACATGCGTAAACACTTTAGAACCGCAACCGCATTTGTTGTTATTGTGGTTAACTATATCTTGCTGTAACATACTGTATTGCGTATGGGATGTAGGTCACAAAACCACAATACTTCCGATTAGATATTATATATATATCAGTAGTTTAGACCACTGAGTACAACCTACGAGGACAACCAACGAGCACAAGCTACGAGGAGACAAACTTAGGAGGCATAGCCTACCGAAGTAGGTTGACAAGCTACAATCTACCAGACAACTATCTTGGCTTCTGTGCCATAACTATCTTTTGGCTTCTGTGCCTTTAATCTATTTGGAAAACTATTGTGAGTCATTGTTGGACTCACGAACGCTCAAGAATAAAGACTCGCGGTTGTACTCAGACAGAGGAGATAAGTTTTACTCATATTTATTGATATAATTATTGAGACACTTATCTACTTTTATATTTACGCGTTGATTAATAAATTGTTTAAGAAATATAACTGGTTCACACTATCTTTGTTGCGTGTGGAAATAGAACCAAAATTAATAGTTATTCTTTCGGGACCACGTACGTAACAGCTATTACCCATGTATATAAAGCATCCATTTTCACCATATAGTACATTGTATAACTACCAAAAACTTACATATGACAGTTCAAAAGTATTTATTTAACAAAAGTTTTTCAACGCATTTATTATCCAGCGTACGTACGTTGGACGGCTATTACCCACGTATATATAACATCCATTTTCACCATATACTACATTGTATAACTACCAAAAAGCTACATACGACAGTTCAAAAAGTATTTATTTAACAAAAAGTATTTTGCAACGCATTTATTATTGTCACAAAGGGATAACTTAACTATTGACGACAGGTGATACAACAAGCAAATGGTTATGACTGTGGCATATTCGTGACAAAATTTGCGAGAAGAATAACAGAGGGGGTAAAGTTGAGAAAAGATATCATGATTCTTAATCACTTCGTTTACTCTGTTCATATAAAGATAGTGTTCTTTTTGATAGGGAGAAATTGGTCCTGGATACTGTCGATATCCATGTAAATAGTAAAACTTAAAAAACTGATTCGAAGCTTTGCCATTTAGCGAAGCAATTTGTAATGAAGCAGAATTTAAGTTTAAAGCTGGTGCGTATAAATAACATTCTTATATTTATAACAAGTGATGTAAATAATTTTTTTACAAGTAACGACGTTACATATAATTGTTACTTTTGCAGAAACTATATGGGTAACTATGAAGTAATATTTTGTACAGATAAAACTATTCATAAAAACAAGTTTAAATTTTCGAAAACGAAACTATAACGCGTTACTAATGAATAACGCGACTAAGAGTGAGAAAATAGTCTTTGTAGGCTATTTTCTCTCAGGATTGTATTTAACAATGCGTAACATATTCCTGTGCCAAATATGGAGTTTTGTGAAAAGAAAAAGTTATCGTATTCCATGTAAGAAACCATGGAGGCAAGAGGCTTAATACACGAATTGCACTGTTCAGCAGCTTGGCTATTGTACATATTGAGCATGGGGTACAATTTCATGTTATATCCTTCAGCATCCTACACATAAAGGACGGTTATAAATCAACAAATTTTGTGAAAACATAAAAACGGCCATTTTTGGATCAATAAGTTCGCTTCAAGTAAAATAGGAAGAGTATGGCAGTTTACCTGAATGATTTTTCCAATGAAACTTATCAACAACAAATTTTGTTTTCTTAAAAAATGCTGGATCTCGGTTCAAACAATACTAGTGCAATCTGCAGGCATTATCGTAAATGACCAACTCTGGCGCTAAAGAAATAAAAATATTGTACATAAGCATATCATCAGGCACATTCGGTTATGTTACTGCACATTCGGTTATGTTACTGCACATTCGGTTATGTTAAAACTCTGTCAGGCGACTAAACCGTCACGCAATCTGTCCGATTCACTGATAATACTCTGTTTGTAGCACCATAAAAGGTACACACATACGTAACTTACCATCAGGAAAACGTGTTCGTAAAATGGTAAATGGGATGTTTGGTGATTCGTGATCTCTCGCCTGTTGATGAAATTGCGCATTTCAAACCTAGTATTGGACAAAAGAAAACAGGTTGTTATTTTATAACTATAAGCTGTGTACAAAAACAAAGTGAGAGAAGTCACCATCATGTATAAAATGCTTTCTGATACGTAGATGAACACTCGTATTTACTAATTAGCAGACCTGTATATACTATATATTACAGATAAACTTCAAAAATACTTATCTTCCATCTAGCAATCCAGTATCAGACTCTCTTAAATTATTTGGTAAGAAAGTTTTCTGTATTCCAAGAGTTGTTCCATCCATCACCACCTTTTGGGGAATTCTTCCACATAATTCACAAAAAAACCCATTGTCAAAATCAATATTAAGCAACCTTAACAAGAGAAAATTCAATAACTTAATAAAACAAGCGATCACTATCTCAATGGAATATTCATATTTTACAGCTGAAAATGAAATGATGCTTACCGTATCATGGCAATGATAGTGAGACAAAACTTAAGTTGTTTCCTTTGGGAAATTAAAATTACCCGAAGACACTTGCCTTTGTACATACGCAACATAATATTTGTACATAGGTAAACTGACAAGAATAAAAAAGAAAAAACATTCAAAAGAGATAGGGCGAGAAAATTAAATAATGGACAAACGTAGCTACTAATGCTTCGGCAAACTTTCATTAAAAAGTACCTCAACGTTATGAAAAGCCGAATGTAACTTTTAGAACGGCATGAGATATTGCATATGATCCAAACCATACAATCCTGTTTTCAATGCCATCATAATGCTTTTTCGTAGCACAAGAGGAGCAAGGTCTACAATACACTAAATAATTTATTTAAGTCAAATAATTATGAAGCAAAGCGCAACCTATAACAAATCAGAACTTACCCTTCACATCATGGATTGAATAAAAGTACGCAACTGAACACACGCCTACGTACAACCATTCATCTTGAATAGAACGTTTATCCCACTCTGCACCACAAGAACAAATACCACTTTCAGATGGCGCCAAAATTTTATGACCATTTTTTTCAGGAAGATCAGTAAAATCGCTTGCATCATTCTCATTCAAACAAAACAAACAAACAACATTTATATACCGGCCAGTATTAATCCCCGCCAGGGGGGTTGACCGGTCCATGAATTTTTCCACGCCACACGTCTCTATCTCTTGCCATATCTCTCGTTATACCCATCGCCTTCATATCACTGTTCACAGCATCCATCCATCTCTTTCTCGGTCTACCTCGTTTGCGTACTCCATCAACATTCATATGCAACGTTCTACGAATTTCAGCACTTTCTTCCCTCCTTTCCACATGCCCAAACCACCTCAAACGCTGGCGCCTTACCCAATTCGATACACTCAACACCAACTCTTTCTAATCTCTTCACTTCGAATCCTATCCATCAACGTTACACCACACATCATCCTAAGCATTCTCCTTTCCGTCGACGCCAATCTTTCAGGTCCTCTGCTTTCGGCGCCCAACACTCTGCTCCATATCCCCAAACCATTCCCTTCTGCTTCAACAAGTCGACTTTCCGCACAACATTCCCGACAACTCTCTAAAACTCCACCACGCTGCTTGAACTCTGTTCCTCACCGCTTGCTCGCACCCTCCACCATCATTTAACACATCGCCCAGATATTTAAACTCGGATAAACCTTCCAAACTCACGTCACCCAGTTCAAACCGTTCAATCGCGACTCGCCCACCACTTCGGCACGTCCCGCACTCAAAATCAGTTACTCTTGTCAATGCACCACGGACACCTGAACATCTTCCATGAACCCACTTACCGCATTTCCACATTATCGAATTCACTCCAACTCTTTCCCCACACACCACATGGCCATTTATCACTGTCCTTCACCTCCACCTGCCTCGAGCATCTCATGCCCTTCGTCTTTGCCTCATTCACTTTCAGTCCCTTGACTTCTATTGCCGTTTTCCATTCTCGGTACCATTCCATGACTTTCTGCTTCGACTCCGCCACCAAGACAATGTCATCTGCATACAACAAACACCAGCATCCTTCTTTTCTTCTCACTTCCTCAAATAATCAAATTGTAATATTTACAAAATGATAAAAAGTGCTAAATACCATACCGATAAAGGAAATAGTACATGTAAAGCTAAAAGGATGTTCACCTTGCAGATTATCTTGCATACCTGTTTCAAATAAAGAAACCTTTTCTTTGCTAAGTGTAGCCAATTCAAAATAGTCTCACATCTCTGGTGTAATTCCAAAGGAAAACTTAAAAAGTGCCAATGGAGAATCCATTTCATCCTCTTCAACGATTTGCATGGCTATTGCAAGGGTTGTCACATGAATGCAATGATATGACAAGCAGCTGCAACATTTTAACTCGGGCTGGGGCGGTGTTACTTTTGAATACACAAAAGTACAAACCCCCCATGGACTATTCACTGGTTTTACAGCAATCCACTGAACCTCCTGGATGCTCTGTGAAGCATTTTGGCTGCCTTCCTAATTCGGATACCAACAAATGATCTTGCATTTCAATCTTGCAATTGATAATTTCGTGGCAACATCTACATTCTTTTGGATTAACCAAGAGAGGAACACGGCAGTTACCACAATTGCACCTAAGAAAGTTATCTGTCCAAATCTTCGGCAACAATAAACAAATTTTCCAACTTTTCTTACCAAGAATCAAGAGGAACTTCATTCTGCATTCTGCGTTCGAGCTCTTCTGTTTGGCGTCTTTGTTCTTCTGTCTCTCTATTATAGTTTTCTAACCACTCATCATCAGCAAGTGGTTCGTTTTCATATGCTGCAGCTTGGCCGTACTCAAAATCGCCATCGGTTTTCGGAGTGCATTTGATGACGATTGATCTTCGTCTTCTAAATCGAATTCCCGACTGTTCAATTCAATATTTTCCGCTGTTGTTGTTGTACTCGACTCAGAAGCGGATGTCGACATGTTTCGTACAATTTTTATATTAATTTCAAAGCAATATATAAAGAATTGTTATTTCACACTGTGTTGTTTTGTATGCAGCGCATTCATACGTTCCTTAAATGACGTTATAAGAAACTATCAGTATTTGAAAGACTTTAATGAAGAGAATTCACTAATGGAAAAAAAATTTTAGAAAATCACTAATTACACTAATTATCCAACAACATGGCCACTAATTAGCCAATAAATGAACTAGCTTGAACATGATATCTTGGGAACCAATGATCCAAATTCTATGAGTAAAGTTTTTTTTAAAAGCTTAGAACATAATCTAGTGCTTGACACTTTTCAATTTTTTATTAATTCTTTATAAAAAAAAATATATTCCAAAATTTGATTTTCTTCAGTAATTTTGCATTTTTGGTACACATTTTATGACATAACGAGTAAATATTTCATCAACAATGCAAAATTTCAAAATTTGAAAAATGTCAAGCACTAGATAATATTACTAGCCTTCAATATACAAAATTTCAGGCATCTCAGACAAATAACAAAGATATTATGATGTCACAAAGTTCTTACTACGTACTAAAATCACCAAAATGAGAAAACAGCATTTAAAGTTTACATAACCTATATTATACCTCTGGAAGCCCTAAAAATTGCCAGCTTCATAAGTAACTCCTTCCTTATGTTTAGCATTGTTAATATAATTCTTTCTAATGTTTCTTAATGTTTTTCTTTGCTTCTTCACCTTCTCTGAGCTCTTCTTTGCCGACAACTTTATCCGATGATGATCACATTGTTGAGCCCCTTTACTTGGAAACATTCCAGGAGTTGTGTCCAGTTCACTTAATATCTTTAACAAATTTATGTCCTTATCATTAAATTTAAGTATAGCCAAGTATGTAGCAAGAGCAACAGTCTCTTGTTCAACATATGTGGTCTTCGGACATCTTTCCCATATCATGGCCTCTCTTTTGCCATGTACCATCCAAAGATATTCCACATTCTGGTGCTCCATTCTCCTCTTTAACATGCATAATATTGCTGAGCATGTTGTCATTGGCCAATTGTTGAACAACTGGTAATAGCTTTTCATTTTGGATCACTGTAAAGCTTCAGCAAGTTTTTGGTGGAGCCATATTCATGACCTTGCTGAATGTGACATTGCAGCTTTCCCTCAACCAATTTCTCGAAATGCTAGGACTGCTCGGACATTAACTTCGTGTAAACAGCCTTTCTTTTTAGATGTGTTGAAACTATACTTCCACTCACATTCTTCATTCTTACATTGAAGAACAATATAATGTGCATAGCCTTTCCTTTTCTTTCTCAAGTCAACATGGGATTCACACTGCTTTCGCAATCAGGGCTTTTAAAATTTCTTGAAAAACAGCAAAGACAAGTCCATAAACACGGTGCCTTCTTTTGCAGTGTGTAGATTATTAAAAGTTTCGCCAAAGCTCCACGTTTGATGACTTATTTTCTTTCCAGAAGGGACAGGGTTTGCGTCATCGTTTCCGCCATGTTTTGACTTCTTTGCCATTTTTGATGGCGGAGTTCTAACAGCTTTTCTCTTTCTATATCGACTATTCCCCATTATTTTTCACTCTTATTATTATCGGAATAACAAAAGGAAAGGTCCGAAATACTAACAAAAAGACTTTTCGCCTTAGAGATACAAAATTATAATGTTTTTTGAAGAGCAACTTTTCGAACAATGCGAGCACGCGATCATCTTTGATTTGAAATTCTAAGAGTTACCATGGTGCCAAATTGCAACCAATCACGATGTAACTTAACGAGAAGGCTTTGAATAACATCCACCAAACGTAGAAACAAAAAATTCGCTTTAGAAGGGGAGTTTTTTGGGTGAAATTTGGGTAAAAATCCGTTGCTAAGGCGTTGCTATGAACCAAAAACTATAAGAAGACAACTTGGAAAGCATTTTTCGTGGGTAAATGATAGTTTTAACGAAAAACGATTAGAATATTCATAAAAACCACAGCATAAAGTACCGATAATGATCAAAAAAAAATTTTGAGTTTTTAGAAAAAATAGTGCCTTCAATTTGTATATGACCACCTTAAGTCCCCTCAGAGGCGCAGAAATTTCTCAAAAGCAAGCTAATTCAAACCGCCAAAAAAACTTTGTTTTTATTTTTTTTACGAAATTTTCTTCGAAATCATATTTTCCACAGTCTAAACTTTAAAAGTTCAACGAATTTGGAAAGGCTGTATGTGCACTTTAATATATATATCAGGCACGTAAAGCAAATGGTGAATATGACTTTACTATTTTTATCATACATTTAGTTTATACTACTTAATGTATGTACTGTAGGTATGTGGCTATGTATGTATTTGAGTATGAATGTGTATACCTCAATAGTCATAAATAAATTCAATTTGCCCTGTTGGCTATCACCCTAATAGCTATATAGAAGCTCCTGAACTTAGGCACAGGATGTATGGTAACAAATTGTGGGGTATTAGAAGGTTGAGAAACTATATGTGTATTTGTACAAAAAAGTTATTAACAAAATATACTTCTTCAGGTCGCATCTCATGGTAGGAATGATCACTGAAAACAGACTGCATCATGGATGTGGATTCTGCATTCATAAAAGAAATTCGATGAGATAAATATGTTGTGTAAATAATCATTCACAAGTTTTAACAATATTTTTGCTTGTAAAGCTGTGCTGGTTAACGTCCACATGTAATAAGAACAATGTCGAACAAGGGTCTTGTAAAAACACAGAAGGATGACTTCACAAGGGTTTGAAATGTACAATAAACTGATATTTAAGGATGAAGACATTTCCTCCCATACCACATGAAGAACTTTACATTGAAAAAATAAGCCAAATACAAATTTGAGACATTCACTTCATGCAATGTCAGATTAATATGTAACAAGTTCTCACATCTTTGACAAGGGTCTTCAAACAAATAGTATGTAAGTGTAAGTCAAAATTTGGTGAAGCTGTTCAGACACCTTATATCCTGAAAGAGTAACACACAACACTTACTTTTTTCAATAAAATCTTTGGCTTCAGTACCAAACTTTCTATCATACACAACCAGATATTTTTCCATTGCTAATACATGTATGCAACTGGGATATGGTATATCTGACAAGTATAAAAATGTTGTTTGGCCTGTTTTAATAATTTCATTTCAGTAACATCTATTTTACATACCTTTTTGAGGATCTAATTGTATATTATTAGGTAGGGATTCAACAAATTGCTTTCTATTTGCATCACATGAGCAGCACAATATCCAACCATAGCCATCAAGCAATAGGTGAGGATATCGAAGAACAATTACAAATGAATTATGCTGAAGAAAAAAATACATGCAGATTATAGCACCAAAAAAAGAGTATTGAGTAATATCATTTAGTTGGGTATATACCCAACATTGAAATTATGGAAATAAAATTTGACATCACCATAATTGTTCTTTTGTTTGCATTATAATCATGATCAACAAAGGATTGCTGATGATACATTTGATGCAAAGTCAAACTGTAACAATATATAGTGGCCAGTGGGTGACAAATGACTCTGAAAGAGCAAGTATACAGTAATTATTAATGTTCACTGTTTCAAAATATCTATTGTAATATATTTTTATGTTTGTTGAGCACATTTCTACGAGATGTTAATAAAGTTTTGCTACACAGTGTCTCATGCATAAGCAATCAACAAGCATATTGTCAATTTATAACACATTAAAAACATGACTAGTGGTAAACAGTATAAAGTATAACTGTATAAGTGAGAACTACTTGACTACGTTGACATGGTTGTTTAGATTCCTCTGTAATAATAGAGATAGATTGCTTGGTAAAGATATCTTCAGAATCCTACAAATAAAGACCATTATTTAATTTAAAATGTGTACATACTTTTAATAAGTGTTGAAATAATGCTTGCCTTCTTTAAATTACTTCAAAATTTTTTAGTTTTTTCTAGTGAAAGCAGTCCTACATATAGCCATTTCCAATGACTTTTCATGAGAAACAATATCAATATGTACATTAAAAACCTGTGTTTTGGTGGTTAACTCTTGGTGCTTGTCATAATTTTCAGCAATATCTTCACTTTGTTCATTCTACATATAAATGAAAAAAAACCATAAACATAGCGTATTTTTATATCTACATAGTTTTACAATATATGTAAACTTACCAAATCCCCAAATTCATTTTCTTGTTCAAATTGTACAAATTACAGTTACCTATACTAATTTTTTCTAGGTTCAAACAACTTGACAAATTTTTGAATTTTACATTATGCCTTTGAATTTTTCTTTTTGTCTTTTGGTAAAAATATCAGTGAATGACTTAAAAATCAAGTTTATCTAAAATAGTATTTTGTACAAAGTAACTATACATAATTGGAAAAGTCTCATGTTGAAGACAGATGTCGCTTCTTTTACTACATTGCTACTCTTATTCTTTTAAATGATATCGTAATTGTTCAATAGACATAAAAAGTTCTTTGCCATCAATTTTAGCTTCTTCCACACTCAACTTCATTGCAACCAATGCATCTTATGTAAATTTTTAATCACCTGGAATTGAAAATTGTATGGATTTTGTCAGATGATGCAGTACTGTATTTAATGTTTCATGCATGCCATGATAAGCTTTTCTTGAGCAAATATTTCAAGGTAGGAGCAAAATTTGGCACATCATTGAACAAAGTAGTTTTTATCTTGATTTTGATGTACTAACCTGTTTACTACACTGTGTAACAAACAATTCATTTACAGAAACACCAGATGGCATTTATAAAACTTTTAGCATAAAGCAAACCTTTACACACCATCATTATGATTGTCCATAATCTGTCAAATTGTCCAGGCTAGCTGTTTAATACAGGTATTTTTTATTGTACGACATGTACCAAAGATCCCATTAATTAATCCTGCACTGCATTTGATTTCAATACAGCTCTGTCCTTAATATTTGCTTCATATTTTCAGAAATATATCATGAAAAAATCCTCCATTTCAACTCAGTTGAAACAAGGAGTTTTAAGATATGCATATCTCGATAAGAACTGGTTGCTTTGCCTCGTCTAGCAAGCGATTAAATAAAGAACAAATAAGACTGGATAAACATAACTTAAATTATAACTTAGGAGTAAAAACATTCACAAAATATATACCATCACACTTCAAGTATTGACTTAAAACAAAACACTGAACATTTTAAATAGTAAACAATCTTACGATGCTTACCGGTGTCATGAAATGTTTCCTTTTCTGGCATTACTTCAGCATCCGTATACCAAACAAGTTTGCAGCATGTTTTAAAGATAAAATTTCTAAAGTTTCTGTGCTTGGCATTGATATTTTATATAATCGCAATTGTGGTTGTCAAATCCGGGTGGGCGAAAAAAATTTCATTTTATGAGCCCGCGTCTTTCCGCTGACTTTGACAACCAAAAGCGGTGTCACAGTGATATGGGTATCCCCGTGTTTTGGGTATCCCCGTACTTAAATCACTAGTGTTATGGGCATCCCCCGTGAGGATACCCAAAACACTAAGACCATGGCATATGGCCGAAATAAATTAAGACCATGTAGCTTGAAACGAAAATTGGTATTTCTAAAAAGGACATGTATGGAAGTAATGACCAGACATTATAAAGGTGAGATGAGCAGCTATTGCTAGCTAAAATATTATGTCTTTATTGGTATTTCATGGCATCTTGTTTGAATTACGTATGAAATGCTTCATAGATACCGTTGACATATAAATTTGTTGTTGTGATTTCCATTTTTTTTCATTCTGTATTGCGAAGTACATTGAACGTATACTTTTGAATAGACTTGTAATTTAACAGTTTTAGATTGTCTTGAGTTCATTCAAACATAAAATGATTTAACTAGGTAGTGTCAAAAACTGTCAACAATTACGCACATTTGTAACAATGTCTTTTCTTGTGATATAATCAGACTTTTTTACCCCTCTAAGAATACAACATAACAACTAGGAGTTACTAACGCAAGGGAAGTGCTGCCCCTCCACCAAGTAAGGTAAAACAGTTTGGAAACTGCTATTGCGTGTTTTCCATCATTTATCATCTGCCATAAACAATACAATAATGAATGGTAAAAATAAAAATACAGCAAGAAACCGCAACAACTCGTATACTTTGTCATTGCATAAAGACAAGCTAATTGTGTCATCTTTTATTTTCAAATTGTCATATAAATCAATTTATAGAAGTAGATGCAAGAAGTAACACTGTATGTATGTATAATTATGCTAATTTCAAAATGGGATAATTGGATGAACAGTTTTCAAAGCTCATTTTACAAAAATTTGCATATTGTCATTTAGAACTCGGCCAATAACAATTTGATTTTGTAAAATATGATTCTGTAAAAAGCCACATGGTTGATGTAAACATTGTGGACATTTGAACAGATTTTAACCTTGAAAAGTTTTTTGACTTTGAAAAGACATATGGTTCCTATTGAAAATGTTTCATATTTGTCAAAAGCTTAAAGTTTTGTTTGCTTAAATATTTTAAGACAATTCACAATTCTGATTTTGTTCTTTAGGTTGAAATAAAAACATGGCATGATTTCTTGTTTGATTTGTGTCATTTTCTTTTAGACTGCTTTTGTGAAGCTCATTCGCCTTATTAATTGTAACCTGAGAGATAATTGTAACCTGAGTCTAGCAAATCAATTTTTGCAATACAACCAATACAATATGATGCATGGTTTACTCGCCATGTTTAATCATGATCGTGACTAAAACACCACACGCAATACACGAGTAACAAGTACATAATGAGTAACATATGAGTACATACGAGTAACATACAAGTACATACTGAAACCAACCCAGTCTCTTCCTTAACTCTATATGCTAATTGTGAAAATACCTCAAATATAATATAATATAATATAATATAATATAATATAATATAATGGACGCTTCAAATTGACTTATAGAGTCAATTTGAGGGTATTTTCACAATTAGCGTATAGTTAATTTGAGGAAGAGAGACTGGAGAAACATACAAGTACATACAGTAACATACGAGTACATACGAGTGACATACGACTATTTTCTGGTCAACAAATGAGAAACAACACAATTTCTTCAATACATTGATATTTGCGTTTATTTTTCCTTGTATTTGTGTGGACTTTGGGGCAACCATTTGATGGATTTAAATGCTGAAAAGGTATTTTACTTTCATACTACATTCATTTGTATGTTTTAGTTGAATTTGTTATAGATATTTTGTCGATGCGATTTGCCAGTATTTGAGCGCTTTTGAAGCACTTTCACCTAGGAAATACATATTTATGAAAGCGATTATACATTCATTTTGACTCTGAAGATGACTACCGCTAAGGTTGTCGAAACGTCAGTCGACAACAACAAAAACAGTCCGTCTCAGGACTATACGTAACAGTGCAACTCTCATTTAATTCAAATATATATAATGTAAATTTATTTCATGTAGCATGTTTTGAAAGCATTATTTATACGTTGTTTATTTAATCGCTTTCATAAATATGTATTTCCCAGGTGAAAGTGTTTCAAAAAGCGTTCAAATACTGGCAAATCGCATCGACAAAATATCTATAACAAATTCAACTAAAACATACAAATGAATGTAGTATGAAAGTAAAATACCTTTTCAGCATTTAAATCCATCAAATGGTTGCCCCAAAGTCCACACAAATACAAGGAAAAATAAACGCAAATATCAATGTATTGAAGAAATTGTGTTGTTTCTCATTTGTTGACCAGAAAATAGTCGTATGTCATTCGTATGTACTCGTATGTTACTCGTAAGTACTTGTATGTTATTCGTATGTACTCGTATATCACTCGTATGTACTCGTATGTTACTCGTATGTACTCGTGTGGTGTTTTAGTCACGATCGTTTAATCATAGCATTCCAATTTCTATCCAATCGGCATGCACAAACGACGCGCAGTTCACCTTATATGGAGGTGAGTGCTTCAATGCTCAATCGATTCTCGTCAGTCATACGTTTTCATCATAAAATTAAAAGATAAATTCCTTGCCATTTTGAATGAAAACATTTTTTTGATTCTTTTAAATGTCTTGATTGTTTTGATTCTTTTGAGTTTTTAAAATGCTTTTTGATTAAAAGTATGTACGTTGTTTACTCAACCGAACAATCGTCCGCATGTTTACAAACGTAGAAACGGACTATATTATAAAACTGTAGTTTTGTTTCCATTATTTCCTTTATAACATTTTGATAGAACCTTTTTTCCGATGATTCTGTGCGACTGCGATAAAATGATGTATAGTTATCGCAAAGAGCAAACGTTTCATCATATTCATAATTCATATCTCATGGTTGAACTCGCACCATGCGTTTAAATTATTTTTGACGTTTTGTTAAATCCACACCGATATTTCAAGTAATAAAAGCTCGAACGAAAATAAATACATGCTTACACTATATTTTGCTCACCGTCTGACCAAAGAGCGCAAGATAAAAAATGTGAACCGAGCTGGCTAAATACGGCACGGTGAATCGATTTCATGTGTTTTTCGCCAAACGAGATACGTGTAATTGATGTCGGTAATCACTCGATTTTGGTATCTACTGTATAACGTTGTTTAGGCCGCATATCTATTCGGATTCCAGACATTTAAAATCAAAGAGAAACTGACAGGAGTTCCGAAAGGTTCTACCTTATTGTGATTGTTCTTCCCCCCTCATTCCGTAAAAATCCCCCCCGGAAATGTTAACAGACAGAACGACAAAAATCGAGATTTTACCTCTATATAGGTCGAGTAGAGGAATGGGCCGAGACATGTCAAGATTAGTGTGCTGCCACGCTGATGCGTGGCAGCAATTAATGCCCAACATAAAGTTCTGATTAGAGCCATAGAAATAGACCAAAAAAAAACAAATTGTAAAATTTAAATTTATTGTGACGTTTCGTCTTTACCATAGACAAATAATAAATAGGACAAATCCTCAGACAAATAATAAATAGGACGTTAAGACAAGGTATTATATTTACAAAAAGGTGTTAAATTACTACTAAAGGAAGCGGTGTCGAATGGATACATGATAAGGAAGTTTGGAAGTGAAATGAAGAGAAATTAAAAGAGGTTAAGTGGAATGGAGTTTCCTTGCACATTAAGTGAAGGCTTGTGTTTATTGATTAGAAGGCTTTCATGGATGGAGAGTTCATAAGTATCGTTGGAAGAGGAGATTATTTTAAAGTCGTCTAAGTTGGGGGTGTGTCCAGTCCAGTTGCGTTAATGTGAGCAAGAATGCTTGATGATGCAGGGTGGGAAACTTGGTTGCCTGTAAGGGGGGATATTCCCTCCGAAAATCTGGTGTGTAGATGACGTGTGGTTTGACCCACATACGAAGCGTTGCAGCTTCGACACTTGAATAAATAGACTACACCAGATCTCAGAGGTTTGGGAATTTTGTCCTTAAAGGGGAAGAAAGAAGAGATACGTTGAGAAGGGCGGAAAACAAATTTAATGGATATATGTGGGAAGGCTGCAGCACAAAGGTTATTGATTTGTGTGCGAATTTGAAGGGAGTGTATGCCGGTGAACCATTCCACTTAACCTCTTTTAATTTCTCTTCATTTCACTTCCAAACTTCCTTATCATGTATCCATTCGACACCGCTTCCTTTAGTAGTAATTTAACACCTTTTTGTAAATATAATACCTTGTCTTAACGTCCTATTTATTATTTGTCTGAAGATGTCTTGAGTAAAGACGAAACGTCACAATAAATTTAAATTTTACAATTTGTTTTTTTTTGGTCTATTTCTATGGCTCTAATCAGAACTTTATGTTGGGCATTAATTTTTATCACACGTATTCGATTTCCGCTCGGCAAGTCTCTCGCTACAATTTTACAACATAACAAATGTTAAAACAAATTGCAATATAGTTAAAAGTACTAATAATTCAGAAGAAGAATCGACTTTCATTATCAGTCACATAACACACACTTAACCTGTTTTTACTTCTTTTGACCACAATGTGGATTACATTTCCATTTTATTTCTGCTTTTTTAAAAAATAGTTCCGGGACATCAAGGCAGTGTTTATGAAACCAGCTCTGACAACTGACACATTCAACCATGTCATCTTCCTCCCTGACATATGGAAGGCGACATCTACAGTAAATTGGTATAAGAACCTTGTGTGATGTTTGTTCAGGGCTTGACATTCTTGGTACAGATGGAAACATATGCATTTTGCCTTTAGTAAAACAATTCCACAAGTGACTTCGGATATTCCTCCTTTTGAAAGTTATCTTGCTGGGATCCTGTCCATTACACAATGATGTAGCAAAAGCAATGGCAAATATACCACAGTCATATCCATTTGTCTGTTGGGTGACTGGCTCAATTGAGATTTCGATAACATTTTCTGACTGAAGGTATAGCACACTAGCAATTTGCTTTTTAAATGTGTTACTAATTCCTGAGTACATACTGCATAGAGTTTAACAGCATTATTTTGGTTACAATGAATGTTACTAATGCATATCCAGTGATTTGCACCAGTGTGAAGAACTTGAATGAATTTACCTTTCATGACATCAAACTGTTGCACCATACCTAATGTTGTTGCTTGGAGGCCTTGGATGCTTGGGAATTGTTGCTTCAACAAATTTTGGGTCTTGCCAATGTGAATGTCTGTAAGCAGACCATTTTCGATAATGACGTCTTCATCATTTTCATTTAATTGATAATTTAGTGTCTTCATCTTGCTTAGTAAACTCACATCCGACTTCCTTTCCTTCACAATATGGAAATAATAATAATATTTAATATTTAAATACCGAAACCGAATACATGTTTTGAATTGTTAAATTTGTTAAACTCTTTCTATAAAATTATTATAGTGCCTTACGTAAAATATATAATACCATGAGGATAATTCTGTTGGTTGAAAAATTCTTAAGAAAATGAAGCCAGACTTCCATAAAAAAACCCAACAATCACAAACTGAGTAAAATTTGGTGCGCGTCTGAACGCGATCAGAATTTATGTAATGAATAGAAAACATTGCATGCAAGCGCACTTTATGTTGCAGATAACCTTAAACCACCGTAAAGTGTTCCTTTTTATACATATATCACGATCGATTCGAAGAATAATCAAGACATTTCATTTTGTCGTTTCACTATGAAATGAATAAACTGTGGACAATTCACACATACCACTAATGTTGGCTTGTTTTCGGAGTATGTCTGTATGATGCTGTTCAGTTTGTAAATTAATGAAAGATCAAATCGAAAGTTGGTGATGTTGTTGTTACAAGGATAGCCTATTACAACTTTGCGTAGTTTTACTGGCCGATAGCTGTCGTCCTTACTAGAAATGAATGAGATGAATGATGATTAGTTCACTAATTATTTTCATTATTTTATAACACGAGTAGGTTTTTTTTCACAAGAAAAGCTCAGAAATGGAAACTTAATTGGTAGCTACATTGTTTTGAAAGGTAGCTACATTGCTACCTTCAGTCCACTTTAGTCCACATTGCTACCGAAAATCCACTTTAGTCCACATTGCTACCTTAGCTTTAGTTCCCTTAGATATACAGCGAGTTATGAACTTCATAACTCGTGTGATGTTAAAACAAGCTATAAGCTATCCTATGTATTCCGAGGGCTTATCAAAAGGAATCTTGTGTCAAAACTTTAGACTTTGTATGTATGGAAAACATTTCTTGGAGCTTGTTTGTCGATGGTACTTTGAAATTTAATGTTCAATTCTTATATTACGCATATAAAATATGCAAACTGTGCTAAATATAGGATGAAGCACTCTTCTCTAGCGTGTTTATCAACCTGTAATTAAAGTAAGAGCCGTACATTTTTCTAGTTGACTGTTTGGATGAAATTAATAAATCTTCGAATTACAATTTTTATCTAATACTCTTATGAAGTTGCAATACCTGTATGTTGCTGCCGGATCATCGTCTGTTCCAAGCCATTTTCCTATCTGAAAGGAATAACATAATGTAGTCAACATAATGTCTTTAGTCAAGCTCTCAACCCAGATAAGAAACTAAGGCCCGGTTCAAACGTCGCATTTTACATGCGCCGAATCAAATCTGAGTTTTAGTCGACTAAAATAGTTTTATGCGTAGTTTGATTCAGACGTCGAATTTAAGAGTCGCATTTATTATAGTTATGCTTCCACTTTTTCATAGTTTATTCATTTTCTTGTACTAATTTCCTAAAATGGCGAACAGAAAAATGTTGAGTTTATGCATTTCAAATATGATTTCAAATATGATTTCAAATATGATTCGAATTTCCGTCGAATATTCGACTAACTCAGTCGAATATTCGACTAAAGTCGCATTAAATTAAAATCCGTCGAATTTAATTGATTCAAACGTCGCATTTTACATGCACATAATTCTCGCATTTGATTCGGCGCATGTAAAATGCGACGTTTGAACTGGGCCTAAAACGCTAATTGGGGAGGGGTGTGTATTTATATAATTAGTTATGCCCTGCTGATTGCTTTAGAAAGCTAATTTTCTTTCAATTACCTTAAATATATCAATATACACTCCTTTAATTAACGTTATAATTTCGCCCCTGCTCAAACCACGGTGTTACTCACGTCATTAGCATTAGGTATGGTGGCTGATACGGCCAGGAATCTTATATTTGTTCCTAAAATTTCTTTTCGATGACTGATTCGACTTTCTGTAGTCTTGACCGTTTTCATTCTGCTTATTACTGCTTCCATTGTTGGTCCACGTGACTCGTCGTTCAGTAAATGCACCTGGTTATTTTTTTATATAAAAAAGATTGCACGTTATTTGTTTGATGTACATGTACTGGGACACCATGTTTAGTAGCTACCATTATTATAAAGTTAGTCACAGCTAGATACCTCGTCAACGAGAAATAATCGTACAGCTTGCACCAGAGCTTTGTTATCTTTCCATTTCCTTGTCATACTGTCCCATTTTTCCTGGAAAAAAATTTCATCATACTCAGGTCTAGTTGTGGTGGGTCAAGATTATATGTTTCAGTACTACTTAAATGAATTATTTTACTAAAAGCGTTCGTTTGAAAGCTGACCGGCGTCGTCATGACAATAGGGAGTTTTAGCAGAGCCTACGAGTACGACTGCGAGTACGATTTACGTCATTTTGGCGCGAAAACATTGTTGCGACAACAAAAACACGTAGCCGTCATCAATCTGAGTACGATGTTTTTTAAAAAATTCGTAGTCGCGACTACGATGTCTTTTTAAGCAAAGAAAGTAGGTATATTTCTTTATTCTGTTAATGCATGAAGTCATAAATTTACCCATCTATTTGCAAAATAGTTTCCCTAAAGCAAAAAAGACCCTGCACACATTTTGCTCTGTGAGTAAGTATCAAAACGAAATGATAAGCCCCAAGAGTACCCATGATTTGGAGCAGAGCTTGTTATGTTCTATTTGCTGACAACATGCAGGGAAGACTAAGGAGTAAAGATGACTGGAAGATGTTATTGACCAGGCAGAGTCTTAAAAAAATGATAATGCTGTAAAGATAATTGATTTATTGTCTGCCCTCTCCAGAGTTATTTAATTTGATCATGGTCAAATTCTATGGATGTGTCTATGTAAACATTTGTACTGAGATTGATGATGACTTGATGCAAATGTGAAGCTTCAAACTGTATAAGCCATTGGGTTTTATATAACTTAATGTTTAAATCATGTCATATCTTTATCAAAATATTTTAGTTGAGTGTTGTATAAATGTTACTAATATCTAATGCACTACACTGAAGCATTAAAGATTTATTGATGAAACTTTTAAAGTTACTGTACTGTATATTTCTTCATTATAACAGTTTTTGCTTTAAGAAACAGTTTGAGCTTATTTACCTAGTAAAGTACAGAATGGAGATTTATCATATGCATTATTGCTACTTTTTTAAAGAAAAGTTTTTCACTTTTCAAAGCTTTCCTACAAATTTTTTGCTTCTTATTTCTTTTCATGAGATTGATGATATATGGTTAATATAATCCAATAACTTTATAATTTCTAAAAAGCTTTGAAGCTTCTAGCATAAAAGTACCCTATAGGTATGTAATTCATTTGGTTTTATTGCCTTGCTATGACATATCTACTTGCACTTCATCATTCTTGTATGAACAAAACACCTGATGTGGATACTCAGAGAACAAAATGCACTACCAACTGCTTATGAAATTTATTATTGAGGTGAAAACTGTGTTGATCATTCAAATTGTGTACTTATTTGCAAATATAGGAAAAACAAAACAAAGTGAAAAAGAAAGGTAGTAGTATTAAAACTACAAATGAATTATAAACACCATTGGAAGCATAAGTGTTTTGATGATTATTTGCATTTTGCCTAATTCATATATCAATACAACAAAATCAAAATGTCAGAACATCACAAAAAGGTTACTTAAAGTAATTTCTATACAATATTGTTTGTTTTCATTTACCAAACCTATGCAGACTTGAGTCTTTTGAAATTTAATATGAAACTCAATTACAGAAAATCCGTAAATATCCAGAGATTTAATATTTACTTTTTAAAGAAACAAGTAAAATCCAACAATTGTGGCGAAAAAGCCATTGCCCATTGCATCATGAAAAGAAGCAAAATAGCAATGATAACAAATAAGCTAACTTCTCTCGTGAACCGTGGAGATGAACTGTGATATACTTTTTTGTATAGACTAAAGAGTTTAATCGATCAAACAAGTTTGACGCTGGTAAAAAAACGACGCACATCTGCATTCATACATGTGTAGCCGACATATAGCTCTTTCGTCGATAGTTATAAATGCATCCTCGTAGGAGCACATAACTGACAACCACAGTTGACTCGCTGTTATGAATTTAAGGTTTTTACCTTGATTTTCATCAAAAAATTGCTTGCCGAATCCCAAATACACACATAAATTTTCCTCACTCTTTCCTCAGGAGGGAGTGGGAAATTGTGAAATTTTCAGAAAAGCGATCAATTTCGGTAAATCTCAGCGGCAACGGACGAAATCCGCCCTTTTTTTGGCGTCATCAGATATCTAAGGCCGCGCTTGAGATAGCCGCACCAGTTATTATAGAACTCAATGGGTTGTATCTATTCTGTGCTACTAGATTAGTAACCACGCATAGCGATAGTTTTAGTTTTACTGTTTGTTTACTGTTTTACTGTTTTGGACGAAAGTTTTACTGTTTTGGACGAATCTTTTGTATATAGTTAAAGAAAACACCCTATGTTTCAGAATTTCAAGTAATCTATATTTTATGTGAGAAAAGGTTGGTGATGATCAATTAAACTTTATCACGTCGTCGAATATTGTAAGTTTTCCAATAATTTGCATGAGCAAAGACGTTGTTTCAGTTTATGATGCGCGAAATTCCGTAAAACCAATTGTATATTGTTGATTTATATAATTTAATTTCATTATGTAAAAAATAGGTTATAGTTCGCCAAAGCAGCCCTTAGAATTTCCATTTGTTCCTTGACTTGCTGTAGTTGTAGTGTTGCTTTATTCCAATAATCTTATGCTTCCTATACTGTCCACCTTAGTGTCATTTTTTTAACATCATGTATTTTCTACTATTAAGAAACAATATTTTATCGTATTTAGCTTTACTATTGTCTAAAGCAGCATTTTGTCAAGGATGTTTAAAAGTCCATGTAGGCCACAAATTGTTGCCATGTAATCATGTGAATTGATTTTCATTCTTGATTATTAACCAAATTATAAATCTCTGTTTCGTACAATTAATATTTACACTGCTGCAAATACTTTCAGAATATACATTGAGTAGTTATGGCAGTTTCAGAAAGCACTTTTTGACTTACCATATTGTTTGCATTATGTCTATCATAAAACTGTTTGACAGATGTTCTCGAAAATAACTGTTATATAAATTAAAACATGTAAACCCTTTAAAATCAGAACTTTGCTGGATTTTTGTGTTTTGTATTTAGTTTTGTAATTTTGGCCAAAAACCCCTTACAATATTATATCTTAGCTAAATGAGAAAATATTTGTTTTGAAATTCTATTTTCTCTCACCTGAAATTTTTTGTTTTTGTGCAATCTAGTTAAGTTATTGAATTTTTCTTGAAGAATTTTAATAATAAATTTTTTATTTTGATAAATTTGATATATTTGATGACTTTCTTATTTTGATTATACATTGATGAATGATCCTTATAATTAATATACCATTAATGCAGTGGTCATTTTTCTTCTCATTTAGTCTTTAACCATTTTTGCATAAAAATTTTTAAGAATTTGAATTGTGATGTTATGATTTTCCCTTCAGATTATTAAAAAATACTTCTATAAGAATGCAGGATGATCTTAACAATAACTTGGTGCATTGTGGTTTTAAGCTCTGAGACATTTTAGTAAATAATTCAATTTTATTTGTATAACCTCATGAAAGTGTTTTATGGTTTTGATAGTGTTTGTGCTTTTGGACCTGTCCATGAGGGACATTCTGAATAAAAGAATTTTGTTAGGGCTTCAAAGTGATTTTTGATTTTCTCTAGGTATTTGAAATGTCAAACCAACATTATGTTAATCTGGCCAATGATGTTGTTGGAATGATTAATGAACAAAATGAGGCATATGTCCCATCACGAGTCTCTTACACATCTTCTTCTCAGGCCTCTGCTTCTCCTGTTTCCAGCAACGCCAGTCGCCAACCAAATTTACCTCCTGCCAGTCAGGCTAATAGCTCTTTAGAAATTATTGAAGGTCATGATGAAATATTTGATCCACCGCCAAACTCGGATTACGAATGCCCCATATGCATGATGCTACTTCGCAATCCAGTACAAACGATTTGCGGTCATCGGTTCTGTAACGGATGCATGAATCAGCACATACGGTAAGCTTTTACGTGCTCCTTTATGGCATTTACTGTCACTGATGTGTTTTTTCAGAAACTTTTAATGCAATTTCATCAAAGATTTCGACCTGAACGCAAGTAGAACGATAACAGAAGCAACCGATTTGTAATACTGGTTTACGCATGTTAATCCGGTTTTTTTTGAAGTGGAAGATACTTTAAATATATTGTTACATCCGTGAGGACTAAACGTTCGAGAGTGACCCTTTTGGTAATAATTTATTATGTGGCATTGTAATGATTTTGCTACAATTTACTCTCGTGCCTCATATGCTTAACTTTATTAGAAACTCGCTTCCCTTATTTTATTTCGACTTCTCTAATCAATAAATTGTGAATGCATTATTCGTTAAGTTATTATAAATTGGTTACAGCTATATATATTAGATTCAAAAATCGGACACTTGAATTTCATTCATTGATTCATCATAGTTTTGGATTTGTACCAGATAGGTAATCAGAATTAGCCTCTTGGCTTTTGTAGCTTCGTGTTTTATGAAAATGCTATTTTTCTGTTAAAAATTAAAGCCTTTTAATGTCATGAATATGACGGCTGAGAAATAATGTGAGAGAACATTCCTGAGCAGTTGCAAGTAAGACAAATTTTCTCACGCTCTGATGTTTAAAATTCAAGTAAATTCTTCCGTAAGAAATTTTGTTTACAGTTAACGTTTAACTATGATATACCCCATATAGACAGTTGTGGCTGCATGGTGAAATCTACCCCCAATATTCCCAAACTATGGTCCTTATTTATATATCTTGTAAGTGTGTTTTCTATTCTAATTATTAGATTTTTTACAGATTAAACGGCGCGAAATGCCCTTCAGATAATCAACAGCTCAATACAAACGAGGTAATGAACATTAAATTTTCAAAGTACGACATGAAGTCATGCCTTATATAAATACAAAAAAAAAACATTTCTGTGATGGTATTTCTTCTTTAAACAAGCAAAACCACGCATTTTTCAATAATTGCGAAAGGGGTATATGAGGCGTAAGCTCAAGAGTCAAACATAACCATTTATAACGCGACGGCGAGAACTTATAGCAGTAAGCAGGATGAATGATAGCAGTAAGCAAGCTGAAGATGACTACCGCTAAGGTTGTCGAAACGTCAGTCAACAACAACAAAAACAGTCCTTCTCAGGACTTTATTAACCTGGACGATCATCATTTACAAACATATAAGTAAGCAGGAAACAAAATTGAGTGAAGTGCAAATTTTTTGTTTGCTTTGATAACTAAACTATTACTCGTTGTTTTCTCATTGTTCTTAGAAAAATTTTCCGGTGACGCAAAATCAAACTTTGTAGTAAATTAAATTAAAATGCAATGTCGCCATTCAAGTAATAGACCTTTTCAAGGTTATCGCAGCCATATTGCAGGGGGTGCAAAAACATTCGGCCGAGCGCGCGGTCACGCATGGCGTCCATATGAATTACTAATAAATGCGCAAAAATTACCTTATACATATTGGACATTTCTTTCAAATGTATTTCTCAAACTCGTCCATTTTAATAGTCAAATTATTATTTGCGATTTTTTATACACGTGAGTCCAATTTTGTGGTTATCAAAAAGCGGAAAGTTAAAGAAAACATTTGTTTTTTTTTTAACAACTTGACCGTCGTTTCAGCGATGTTCTTGAGTTCGCAACACACGCACATGTCTACAGCAAAGTCAGCAAGTATCACGAGGAACTATTCTACGGCAAACTCTTATTAGTATTTCCAATTATTTGTAAAGCGACATTGCTATTTTTATTATTATGTGTGGCGACTAAACAGCCAGAAGAAGAAACAGCCAAGTATTCAAATACACACTTAAAACTGTTAGTCAATGGCAGGCCGGTGTGAAACCTTACATCATACTCTCGTCAACTGTTCAAATTCCTAAGGGACAGGGAATAAAGATGCCTCCGATTTTGCTGGATTTCCATCAAAACTTGAATCAGAATCCTCGGTGTCATAGGATTGATGAGGACGCTTTGATGTCTTCCATGTTTCTCCTCCTTTACGTTTAAGCGGAGTCCTCGATTGCTCGTACTCTGATAGCGTAATAAAAACCGAAGGATAATCCATTTCGCAGTTATTTGGGGTTCTTCCCAAGGGAAAATAATTTGAGCAAATGAAAGTACCTTGTGCACCAGGCTTTGGGTTAAAGTCATCGGCTCTGCTGTTAGCAATTTGTTTTCGCCAAATTTCAGCAAGTGCTTGATCTTTGGGCCACTTATGAAAAACTAACTTTTCTACGTGAGACCTCTTAACTTGATAATCAGGATAGCGTTTATCATTATCGCAATATCCAACTGCACAACGCGCATTTTTTACCATATTGGCTATGACTGCTCACGGCTACTCGGCTAGTTTAGGGTTTAGTTCGTTTGACTTGGCTTATGAGTTCCGTACATTTGCAAACTCAAGAACATCGCTCAAACGACGGTCAAGTTGTTCAAAGAAAACAAATGTTTTCTTTAACTTTCCGCTTTTTGATTACCACAAAATTGGACTCACGCGTATAAAAAATCGCAAATAATAATTCGACTATTAAAATGGACGAGTTTGAGAAATATTTTTGAAAGAAACGGCCAATATGTATAAGGGTAATTTTTGCGCATTTATTAGTAATTTATATGGACGCCATGCGTGACCGCGCCCAATGTTTTTGCACCCCCTGCAATATGGCAGCTATAACCTTGAAAAGGTCTATTGTGATTGAAATATTTGGTGATATTTGTTACCTCGATTGCTCATTTGTGCTTTGTGATCTAAAGTTTACGGCATTAATTTATTCTTGTACTGCGTAATATTATCATTGTGGCAGTGAATCGAAGTACATGATACAATGCATCGAAATCCTTGCTTTGTGTGAAACGTTTATCCTCGTTGTTTACAATCGAGAAAAATTCGTCGGAATCATCTTCATAACTTAGCTAATTGAACATCAAACAACGCAGCCCAAACAGTATAAAACGTACATATGTGTGACACTGCCTTTATTCATTCGTTCATAGCGAACGAAACCTGAAATGTATTCACGGATTGGGCAATGATTTATAATATACAAATAAATGCTTCGCTGGCGATCATATAATTTAATAATTAGTCCGATTTAGTACTTGTTAGCATTGTTTAGGTATTGCTCAGTTTACTTAGTCTGTTGGCTAGTTAAATGAGAGACGCTAAGCAAATAAATTTATTTTGCTTTTGACTCTTGTACGAATTACAATTATTATTTCTTTGGGATTTACATAACGTCAATTGACTATCAAAATTATGGAATATGGCACTTGTCAACAGTCAAGTACTTACGATCAATTAAAAATGTGCGAAATTCGAAGCATTATTAGGGCCTGTTTATATGGAGCCGAGTTACCCGGCTGAGCGAGTTACTCGCCTAGCCAGGTAACTCGGCCCTTATATAAAATGAATGCATTTCCCGGTGAATCGTTTATATGACACATCCGAGTAACTCGCCTTGCCGGGTAACTCGGTTTGTGTAAGCGAGTTACCCGGCTAGGCGGGATGAACTTTTCCATATAAACGCATTTGCCGGGTAACTCGGCGATCGCTTTGTCAAACCCGGCTAGGCGAGTAACTCGCTCAGCCGGGTAACTCGGCTCCATATAAACAGGCCCTTAATACCTTTCAACTATTAAACAGTGCCTACAATGGGAGCGGTATTTTCGGAATTATAGCTATCCTAAAAATTCATAGACGTGTTGGATTATCGTTTAATTGTAAGGCATACACGTCAGAAAACTGTTTTAAGGCCCATTCACACCATCCGATTTGAACACGTATAAAATGAGTCTCCGACAGCCGGATCCGTCAATCAAAAAAATCGGTTAGAATTAGAACTTTCTTTTTTCATCCGACAAGATCAAAGGCAGCCAACTAACCAAATAACATAGATTTGAAAAAGAACTGGAAACAGGAACAAAAGTTGGAAAATATATATGGATAAATGTTCTGAGTACCACAAATGGCTGTTTACACGACTATAAACATGTAAACCAATATAAATATCAACAAAATTATCGGACCGTCTAAAAAATAAACCAAAAATCGGAACCGAGACAGTCAGATCCAGCAAATAAGATCGTGTGAACGGGCTTTTAAAAAAGCCGTTGACGATTAAGCATTCATCCCAAAAATGGTTTTGGATGAAATTAAATGATAATAAATTCATCATTAAAATTTTTAAGAAATCTTGTGGACTTCACTTTTCTAAATGTGAGTACTGTCACGTGACATGCTATCTAGAGGAGGGTGTTTGGTAAAAGGGTTTAGGTTATAAAGTTTCTTGGTCGTTCGACTATTCAGGGAGCACATAGCACTTTTTTTTAACTCTTTTGAGTTATGTTTTTTAATCTACATACTTGATCGGCTACTCACATGTACGCATTACGTACCTATTTTTCTTGTTGTTGTCTGTCTATTTATGTCTATCGTTATTTCCACTATATCGGTGTGAAGGTGTTAGTCGGGAAGGGGTGGTCAGCTTCGGATGTCAGGAACATGAATCTTAATCTCGACGCAAGGAACAGTTTTGGTGCCCAGGCCACCCCTGAGTCATACCAGCTAACACCTAACCATCCAAATGGTAAGTAGAGTGAGCTACGTGTTAATTAGCAAAAATGCTACTAAAATACTTCACTTTAGTCTAACGTCGCTCGCGTTACCTTCCTTCATATTTCTGATCGCAGTTGCCTTCAATGTGTTGCGGGTGACAGGTTATTTCGTTGTACTATTTTACTGGGCTTATTTTTGGGCTAAATTGATGTTGTTATAAATATTAAAGCCCAGCAAAGTGCTTTTAAAAGAGCCATTCAATACAAAAATGAAGTATAAAAAAGAAATATTTATTTAGTAGCGTAAAGTTTGGTCTTCCTTTCCATACGTCATTTTTGTGTTGAGTGGCTCTTTTTAAAGCACTTTGCCGGGCTTTAATATTTATAACATGAATTCGCTTCCCGCCCGGTATATCCCTGGTTACATTGATGTTAGAAAAAGTGTCAAAATTCTCTTCATTAAAAAAGTAGCTTTTCCAGCTTTGCGCACGAGTTGTACGTAATTTAACTTACGTTTATATAAATTTATTTGTTTGTACGTATATTATTTGTTGATGACTTTACTATCGATCGAATAAAATTTTTATCATAATTCCAAAATGGCATTAATTTTCACATTACAAATTTGTTTCCCGCCTATCAAATCACAATCTATATTTCGGATGTTAATGAAGTTTCGCGCTGTATATTGTGTGTTCTTACTCTTTTTAGATGATAAGATTTACGCTATCACACATTAATCTCACGTTCTTTTCTTCTGTGGTTTACTAATATGTAAATTTTGTAGTATATTAAAGGGTATGGGCAATGAAAATAGCGATCTTCCAAAAATCATCTTCATTGACAAATTGTCACTTCATAAGCATTATTAAATTTTTTTTTATTATTGAGGGCGTTTTAGAGTACTTACCAGGAGAAAGGAAGAGACGTCACTTGCGGGTAAACGTGTTTTGATAAGTTCAATATAGTAGTTATTTCTTAGTATTGAGGATTGAGAAGAAAACCGGAAAAACAGATGAAGTGACTGCTTTAAAGTCGGAATTCGACAAACCAAAACATGTAAAAATTTTGAGCATCCCGCAAATAACGTCACGACGGAATAGTCAACATAAATTATCATATTGTTATCCGAAACAAGATGGCAAATTTCACAGTCTACGGAAAGTTAAAATCCTCCCGGTAAGTATTCCAAAACGCTCTCAGTAATCAAAAAAAATTTTCTAATGCTTATGAAGTGACAATTTGTCAATCAAGATGATTTTTTGAAGATCGCTATTTTCATTGCCCATGCCTTTTAATAGTCTTATTGTAACGATTTACTCTTATTTCAACGTGTTTTTTTCTATTTTCACCACTCAGATATACGCCGATAACTTTGCCAAAAGAGAAATCAATCAGCTAAATGTCAAATGCCGTACACTAAAAAATAACAAAGAATGTCCATGGAATGGTCCCCTAAAAAATCTTGAGGTGAGTTAGAATGTGTCGTTTTGTGAACCTTAAGGTAGTCGTTCATCTTCAAATTTCAAAGTCATTTTTCCAAATTTTTTTGAGGTTTTTTTTCATGTGTTTTAGGTAATTTAAAAATTGTAGATTTTATAAATTTTCAATTAGTTTTGTAGTATCTATATTTTTTATATGTTTAAAATTTGTTTAAAGTGACAAGAGTTAAAATACCCTCCATAGCGACGCCTTAGCAACATGTTTTATCCACATAATTATATTATCCATATAATTAGTTTATTCCTCGTATAATTCAGCATAACCTACGCTTTATCAAATTCTACGTTTGGTATATGCTTTTTAAAGTTCTCCCATCACATGCTTTGTCAGCTTGAATGACGGAAAGGCGTTTATTTTATTTACAATTCCTTTCGTTCGATAATCTTCGTTCAATAACCTTCGTCCATTTCGTTGCGTGAGTCAAGGTGTATCGGAAAGTTTTATTTTTTTGCAGTTCTTAGTTGAAAAATTGCCCTCTGCTCAAATATCTTTTATTGGGTTTATTGTTAATATATCAATGTTAATAAATGGGAAATTCACGTAATAAATCGAGAAAAAAGGCGAGGCATACACCATCAAAGAAACAAAAAATTTTCCAAGATGGTGGTGACGTTTATAAAGATCCTGGGCCTTCTGCCAAAAAAATTTGTAAAAATACGGCGAATTTTGATTGCTTTCTAGCCCCCGAGTATGCTAATCTAAAGGAGGGTACAATATTTATGGACATGTCCATTTTATTCACTGTTTTTGACGATATTTTGAAATGTGGTGGCGATTTGATATCATATATTGATATGAAGAAAAAAATGGATTCTCATATTACAATTTGCTCCAATGTAAAAGCTTGGAGTGTGAATGGAAGTGCTGTTTTAACGCGTCAAAAAAGCAAGGACGTTCCAATGAAATGAATGTTATAGCAGTTCTAGCATTTAGAGACATTGGCAGACGACAAAGTGCCATGAGTTCCTTTACCAAACTCATGAATATGCCTGCTCCACCAGCTCGTCGGATTGTAATCAAAATCCAAAATACGGTTTTGCCAGTGGTAAAACAGTTGTCAAATGACAGCATGATTAGGAATGCCATGAATTTGAGGGAGGAGAATGCCTACAATGATGGTGAATGTGGGATTTCAATTGATGGAACGTGGCAAAAGAGGGGTCATGCTTCTCACAATGGTGTTGTGACGGCAATCTCCTTAGACTCAAGGAATGTCTGATGTTCAAGTGATGTCAGACAAGTGTACCCAATGTCTCAAATGCAAAAGAAGAAAGATGACCCTAGATTTGTAGAATGGAATGCTTCACACACCTGCAAGATCAATCATGTGGGAAGTGCAAACAGTATGTAGGCAACAGGTGCTTGCGTTTATTCCAAAAATCGCTATCTACTAGAGAACTAAAATATAGAAACATGTTTGGAAATGGGGATTTCTCTTATTTCAACACCATTGTAGAAAACAAGCCATATGGTGAACATTCCAAATGAACTGGAATGCATTGGACATGCCTAGAAAAGTAAATTATCATGTAAATTATACTTATTATTGTTATATACTTAAATATATTATTAGTTAACTAGTTAGTGCTCTTTGTAAAATGCCTTACTCATACATGCATGTGTATGTTAACCACAATAACAGGAAAAGCTTACGTATAGGACGTGGTCACCCTATTGACCACACAGACAACGTACAGGACATGGTTAATCAACTGACCACAGTTTTACGCAAAAGCGGTTAATCGTACGTCATTGTGCAATCACACATAAGCCGAGAATCGAAAGCTGTAGTTATGTTGGTGCTTAGTAGAAGTCCACATCAGAAGAAAGCTCATGTAAAAGAAAACGAACTATTTACGAAAACAACCAAAAAATACAGATATATATCCAATCCATCAACGAAAGAGTCACTGAAAGTCTGAAAGCAGTTGTCTTAGATAAGATTGAACATTTAAACATTTATAGTATAACGTTTATATCAAAATTATCAGTATATTAAATAAATATCTTACGAATTGACAACAACTTCTCCACAAGGTTTTACTCCTTTTGTTACGAGCAATTGAACTGAAAGCGGCCATTTTATTATTAGTCGGGACGTTCGTAACAGTACGGATAGTGTGCAATTTCATCCACACCTGCTCCCCTTTTTTTCCCATTTCCACTTAGCACACGGACATATGAATCGCGTAGGTTTTTCCAAATTCTGTCTCTGTAGTC
>NW_025813437.1:0-2858 GCF_021976095.1 Xenia sp. Carnegie-2017 | reverse complement strand
GGTCATTGGTCCGAGTCATGGGTCCGGGGTCATTGGTCTGGTGTCATGGGTCGGGTCATTGGTCCGGAGTCATGTGTCCAGTCATTGGTCCGTGTCATGGGTCCAGGGTCATTGGTCCAAGTCATTGGACTGGTGTCATGGGTGTGGGGTCATTGGTCGGGTCATTGGTCCGTCATGGGTCCGGGGTCATGGGTCCGGTGTTATTGGTCCCATGTCATGGGTCCGGGGTCATTGGTCCGAGTCATGGGTCCGGGTCATTGGTCCGTATCATGGGTCCGGGTCATTGGTCCGTGTCATGGGTCCGGGATTATTGGTCCGGTGTCATGGGTCCAGGTTCATGGGCCCGGGTTCATGGGCCCGGGGTCATTGGTCCGGGGTCATGGGTCCGGAGCCATGGGTCCGGTGTCATGGGCCCGGGGTCATTAGTCTGGGGTCATTGATCTGGTATCATGGGTCCGGGTCATATGTCCGGTGTCATTTGTCCGGGTCATTGGTCCGGGTCATTGGTCCGGGTCATGGGTCCGGGGTCTGGTGTCATAAGTCCTGGGTCACGGGTCCGTTGTTATGGCTCCGGGGTCATTGGTATCTTTCTAGTATTTTAGTTATAGATATAATTCGCCATTTTTAACGTACATACAGCGTACGTACAAAACCGCCACATTTTAGTTTTACCGCACGTAAACCGATCAGCGAACTCCACAATTTTCTACTTTGGGCGAGAAAATTGTGTGATTTGGATGGGAATATCTTTTAACGAGTGTTTTTCTTATCTAATCCATATCCGAATCAGTCGCACCTAGCGCCACCTTAGCAGTCCCTATTTTACACTGTTTCATTCAGTGCTTTGCGCGCCCGGTGCCACTAACGCTTAAAGTTGGAGCAAGCGCTTGCTGAAATACATGGATTAGCGAGGGACCGTGGATGGTTTAGCCAAACAACTGGCAGCGCTTGATTTAAGTTATGTTTTAGTTTAACAATTATCACATAGATGACTACATAGCAACGCGAATGGTGAACATGGAAACCATTGTGTAACTATTTTGTATCATATGTGATAACGTCTGCGGTTTGTCTTCATAGTAACCATCAAAGAAAACAAACAATGTGCTTTTATTAAAACTATGTTTCGTGTTAGTTTGGTTAACATGAAGCCATTCCGCATACTTAGACCTGGTGTACTAAACATTTTTTATGCCTGTTTTGCTGTGGCTTGCCGCATCGAAATTCCAGGAATGAAGTTTTCTTAATAAGAAAACAACATATCCATTTTTACATTTACAGTAATTGCCACGCCGCTCCTAAACTGTAAATGTCTTGACAAACTAAAGACTATTTGAGTTTAAATTTGTCAATTTGAAAATGGCTGACATGATTAAAGTTTCCTTCGAAAGATTTTGAAAAATTTAGTCATTTCTCTTGATAGTGGAGTTTATCCTTTAAATTTATAAAGGTTCTAACCCCATACTCATTATCTAAGCGTAGCAACTACTCGCTGCAACTACAGCGCATGCCTAAGCTATCTAAACTTCCTACCTGCGCATGTCACCGGAATTCCGCCCTGAAAGTAATGCCCTTGAAGGAGGTAACCCATCATGCCCTTAACTTAACCAAGTGCATGTTGCACCTACGGATGACCTCCAACCGGGGTGGGTTGAACTAATCATGCATTATAGGGGATCCATGCAGGAGTACCTTAATAGTCAATGTAGAAAGCCGTTCATGAAATTGGCCAACTACAACGACTGCATGCTCTTACCGTACTAGGGAGAGATATTTTCTTTCCACCAAAACCACGATCTTCCCTTGGTCTTTAATAGGCCTTGCTCGCTTGATCCAGTCTTCAAAGGTCTTCTTACAGATGCTATTTGCATCCTTTACGCTAAGGTACCATTTGTACCCACTAACCCCAAGTTGAAGTTGCCTTCCTTGGGCAAACTTCACTTGCATTTCCCATTCTAAGCTGTATGGTACTGCCTATCCTTCTGTGAGGCAACAACCGCTGAGATCATGCGTAGCTCCTTAAAGCAGTATATTCACACAGAGGTTTTTCGAAGGTAAATTATATAGAGCATCACAATTATTGCATGCCAGTCACAGACTTAAAATAGTTGATACAAATTCACGCTTACTAAGACACAAATTTTAAAAAGAATTAAAGCAGCACCGATAAACACTATTGGATTATTTTAACCAAAAGAACACTTTTATTACCTCTTAATCAAGACTATTTTTGAAAATGCAGATGTAAATTTCTTTAAATATACTTATTTGCATTCCTGCATTAAAAAAATAGCCTTACAGTGGAATATACTGAACACCAGGATTTGTTGTGGCTATTGCCCGAATTATATTAGAAATTTGACCTGTTAACAGGCCTAACTAAATAAAAGGTTTATTATTATTACACTTACGGTTTTCGACGAATCCTAGGCAGTTCGACGACAGACTACGATTAATGACAAGACGATCGGATGTTGAGCAAGGACAGCCACAAAAAAGCCCAAAATAATTTATTGAAAAATTCAGAACGTTGATGGTGAAACCATCGTATCGAATTCTCAGGCTACCTGACAAACATCACCACTTTTATGTCGACGATGGCAAGCACAGAAACAAGATTGGCCATTTCTTGCAACTGTGCATGTCGTCTACGGCATTAAATCGGAAATATCGACAGCCAGTCGGAAAATTAGGATTTTAGGTTTTTATTTTCATGTTAAAGAAATTCCATGTTTTATTACGAAAATTTTCAATTAAATGATGTTAAAATTTGGGCGTTCGATAGCGGCGTGGTTTTATCCATCATTGCGATTGATTGACCAGTCGTGATCTTAGCAGGAAAATGCCCAAGAAAATGT